>NW_006780922.1:422700-437417 GCF_000442215.2 Lipotes vexillifer
TCCCGAAACGGGGCACGAACCTGCGTCTCCTACATCGGCAGGCGGACTCTCAAGCACTGCGCCACCAGGGAAGCCCGCATTGTAGTTTTGATCTGCATTTCTCTAATAGTTAGTGATGTTGAGCATCCTTTCATGTGTTTGTTGGCAGTCTGTATGTCTTTGGAGAAATGTCTATTTAGGTCTTCTGCCCATTTTTGTATTGGGTTGTTTGTTTAATATGGAGCTGCATGAGATGGTTATATATTTTGGAGATTAATCCATGTCCGTTGATTCATTTGCAAACATTTTCTCCCATTCTGAGGATTGTCTTTTCGTCTTGTTTATGGTTTCCTTTGCTGTGCAAAATCTTTGAAGTTTCATTAGGTCCAATTTGTTTATTTATTTTTTTTATTTCCATTACTCTAGGAGGTGGATCAAAAAAGATCTTGCTGTGATTTATATCAAAGAGTGTTCTTCCTATGTTTTCCTCTAACAGTTTTATAGTGTCCAGTCTTACATTTAGGTCTCGAATCAATTTTGAGTTTTTTGTTTTTGGTTTTGGTTTTTGTTTTTTTTTTTGGTACGTGGGCCTCTCAATGTTGTGGCCTCTCCCATTGCGGAGCACAGGCTCCGGATGCGCAGGCTCAGCGGCCATGGCTCACGCGCCCAGTCGCTCCGCAGCATGTGGGATCTTCCCAGACCGGGGCACGAACCCATGTCCCCTGCATCGGCAGGCGGACTCTCAACCACTGTGCCACCAGGGAAGCCCTTGAGTTTATTTTTGTGTATGGTGTTAGGGAGTGTTCTAATTTCATTCTTTTACATGTAGCTGTCCAGTTTTCCCAGCACCACTTATTGAACAGACTGTCTTTTCTCCGTTGCATATCCTTGCCTCCTTTGTCAGAGATTAGTTGACCATAGGTGCATGGGTTTATGTCTGGGCTTTCTTTCTTGTTCCATTGATCTATGTTTCTGTTTTTGTGCCAGTACCATTTTGTCTTGATTACTGTAGCTTTGTAGTATAGTCTGAAGTCAGGGAGCCTGATTCCTCCAGCTCTGTTTTTTTCCCTCGAGACTGCTTTGGCTATTCGGGGTCTTTTGTGCCTCCATACAAATTTTAAGATTTTTCCTTCTAGTTCTGTGAAAAATGCCATTGGTAATTTGATAGGGATTGCATTGAATCTGTAGATTGCTTTGGGTAGTATAATCATATTCACAATATTGATTCTTCCAATCCAAGAACATGGTATATCTCTCCATCTGTTGGTATCATCTTTAATTTCTTTCAGCAGTGTCTTATAGTTTTCTGCATACAGCTCTCTTGTCTCCCTAGGTAGGTTTATTCCTAGGTATTTTATTCTTTTTGTTGCAATGGTAAATGGGAGTGTTTCCTTAAGTTCTCTTTCAGATTTTTCATCATTAGTGTATAGGAATGCAAGAGATTTCTGTGCACTAATTTTGTATCCGGCAACTTTACCAAATTCACTGATTAGCTCTAGTAGTTTTCTGGTGGCATTTTTAGGATTCTCTAGGTATAGTACCATGTCATCTGCAAACAGTGACAGTTTTACTTCTTCCTTTCCAATTTGTATTCCTTTTATTTCTTTTTCTTCTCTGATAGCCGTGGCTAGGACTTCCAGAACTATGTAGAATAATAGTGGTGAGAGTGGACATCCTTGTCTTGTTCCTGATCTTAGAGGAAATGCTTTCAGTTTTTCACCATTGAGAATGATGTTTGCTGTGGGTTTGACGTATATGGCCTTCATTATGCTGAGGTAGGTTCCCTCTATGCCAAGTTTCTGGAGAGTTTTTATCACAAATGGGTGTTGAATTTTGTCTAAAGTTTTTATGCATCTATTGAGATGATCATGTGGTTTTTCTTCAATTTGTTAATATGGTGTATCACATTGATTGATTTGCTTATATTGAAGAATCCTTGCATCCCTGGGATAAATCCCACTTGATCATGGTGTATGATCCTTTTAATGTGCTGTTGGATCCTATTTGCTAGTATTTTCTTCAGGATTTTTGCATCTATATTCATCAGTGATACTGGTCTGCAATTTTCTTTTTCTGTACTATCTTTGTCTGGTTTTGGTATCAGGGTGATGGTGGCCTCATAGAATGAGTTTGGGAGTGTTCCTTCCTCTGCAATTTTTTGCAAGAGTTTGAGAAGGATGGGTGTCAGCTCTTCTCGAAATGTTTCATAGAATTCACCTGCGAAGCTATCTGGTCCTGGACTTTTGTTTGTTGGAAAACTTTTAATCACAGTTTCAATTTCATTACTCGTGACTGGTCCGTTCATATTTTCTATGTCTTCCTGGTTCAGTCTTGGAAGCTTATACCTTTCTCAGAATTTGTCCATTTCTTCCAGGTTGTCCATTTTATTGGCATAGAGCTGCTTGTAGTAGTCTCTTAGGATGCTTTGTATTTCTGAGGTGTCCATTGTAACTTCTCCTTTTTCATTTCTAATTTTATTGATTTGAGTCCTCTCCCTCTTTTTCTTGATGAGTCTGGTTAATGATTTATCAATTTTGTTTATCTTCTCAAAGAACCAGCTTTTAGTTTTATTGATCTTTGCTACTTTTTTCTTTGTTTCTATTTCATTTATTTCTGCTCTGATCTTGATTTCTTTCCTTTTGCTAACTTTGGGTTTTGTTTGTTCTTCTTTCTCTAGTTCCTTTAGGTGTAAGGTTAGATCATTTACTTGGGATTTTTCTTGTTTCTTGAGGTCAGCTTGTATAGCTATAAACTTCCCTCTTAGAACAGCTTTTGCTGCATCCCATAGGTTTTGGATTGTCATGTTTTAATTGTCATTTGTCTCTAGGTATTTTTTGATTTCCTCTTTGATTTCTTCAGTGATCTCTTGGTTATTTAGTAACATATTGTTTAGCAACCATGTGTTTGTGTTTTCTTCCTGTAATTCATTTCTAAACTCATAGCACTGTTGTCAGAAAAGATGCTTGATATGATTTCAATTTTCTTAAATTTACTGAGGCTTGATTTGTGACCCAAGATGTGATCTATCCTGGAGAATGTTCCATGTGCACTTGAGAAGAAAGTGTAATCTGCTGTTTTTAGATGGAATGTTCTATAAATATCAATTAAATCTATCTGCTCTATTGTGTCATTTAATGCTTCTGTTTTCTTATTTATTTTCATTTTGGATGATCTGTCCATTGGTGTAAGAGAGATGTTAAAGTCCCCCACTATTATCGTGTTACTGTCGATTTCCTCTTTACAGCTGTTATCAGTCGCCTTATGTGTTGAGGTGCTCCTATGTTGGGTACATATATATTTGTAATTGTTATATCTTCTTCTTGGATTGATCCCTTGATCATTATGTAGTGTCCTTCCTTGTCTCTTGTAACATTCTTTATTTTAAAGTCTATTTTATCTGATATGAGTATAGCTACTCCAGCTTTCTTCTGATTTCCATTTGCATGGAATATCTTTTTCCATCCCCTCACTTTCAGTCTGTATGTGTCACTAGGTCTGAAGTGGGTCTCTTGTAGAAAGCATATATATGGGTCTTGTTTTTGTCTCCATTCAGCAAGCCTGTGTGTTTTGGTTGGAGCACTTAATCCATTCACGTTTAAGGTAATTATCGATATGTATGTTCCTAGGACCATTTTCTTCATTGTTTTGAGTTTGTTTTCGTAGGTCCTTTTCTTCCCTTGTGTTTCCCACTTAGAGAAGTTCCTTTAGCATTTGTTGTAGAGCTGGTTTGGTGGTGCTGAATTCTCTTAGCTTTTGCTTGTCTGTAAAACTTTTGATTTCTCTGTCCAATCTGAATGAGATCCTTGCCGGGTAGAGTAATCTTGGTTGTAGGTTCTTCCCTTTCATCACTTTAAGTATATCATACCACTCCCTTCTGGCTTGTAGAGTTTCTGCTGAGAAATCAGCTGTTAACCTTATGGGAATTCCCTTGTATGTAATTTGTCGTTTTCCCTTGCTGCTTTCAATGATTTTTCTTTGTCTTTAATTTTTGCCAATTTAATTACTATGTGTCTCGGCGTGTTTCTCCTTGGATTTATCCTGTATGGGACTCGCTGTGCTTCCTGGACTTGGGTGGCGATTTCCTTTCCCATGAAGTTTTTGACCATAATCTCATCAAATATTTTCTCTGGACCTTTCTCTCTTCTCCTTCTGGGACCCCTATAATGCGAATGTTGTTGTGTTTAATGTTGTCCCAGAGGTCTCTTAGGCTGTCTTCATTTCTTTTCATTCTTTTTTCTTTATTCTGTTCCACAGCAGTCAATTTCACCATTCTGTCTTCCAGGTCACTTATCCGTTCTTCTGCCTCAGTTATTCTGCTATTGTTTCCTTCTAGGGTAGTTTTCATTTCAGTTATTGTATTGTCCATCTCTGTCTTTTTGTTCTTTAATTATTCTAGGTCTTTGTTAAACATTTCTTGCATCTTCTCTATCTTTGCCTCCCTTCTTTTTCCGAGGTCCTGGATCATCTTCACTATCATTATTCTGAATTCTTTTTCTGGAAGGTTGCCTATCTCCACTTCATTTAGTTGTTTTCAGGGTTTTATCTGGTTTCTTCATCTGATACATAGCCCTTTGCCTTTTCAGCTTGTCTATCCTTCTGTGAATGTGGTTTTTGTTCCACAGGCTGCAGGACTGTAGTTCTTGCTTCTGTTGTCTGCCCTCTGGTGGATGAGGTTATCTAAGAGGCTGTGTAAGTTTCCTGATAGGAGGGACTGGAGGTGGGTAGAGCTGACTGTTGCCCTGGTGGGCAGAGCTCAGTAAAACTTTAATATGATTGTCTGCTGATGGGTGGGGCTGGGTTCCCTCTCTGTTGGTTCTTTGGCCTGAGGCGACCCAACACTGGAGCCTACCTGGGCTCTTTGCTGGGGCTAATGACAGACTCTGGGAGGGCTCACAGCAAGGAGTACACAGTGAGCCACAGCTACCCACCCCCCGCCTCTGCAGGAGACCCTCCAGCACTACCAGGTAGGTCTGGTTCAGTCTCCCCTGGGGTCACTGCTCCTCCCCCTGGGTCCCAATGCACACACTATTCTGTGTGTGCCCTCGAAGAGTGGAGTCTTTGTTTCCCCCAGTGCTGTTGAAGTCCTGTAATCAATTCCCACTAGGCTTCAAAGTCTGTTTCTCTAGGAATTCCTCCTCCTGTTGCTGGACCCCCAGGTTAGGAAGCCTGACGTGGGGCTCAGAACCTTCACTCCAGTGGGTGGACTTCTGTGGTCTAAGTGTTCTCCAGTCTGTGAGTCACCCACCCACCCAGCAGTTATGGGATTTGATTTTACTGTGATTGCGCCTCTCCTACCATCTTATTGTGGCTTCTCCTTTGTGTTTGGATGTGGGGAGAGCACATCCTTCTACTCCGTTACCTTGGTTCCTATCCAACCTTAATTGTCTATTTGAATACCTCAATATTTTCTTAGTTTACTCCAATGAAAATATAATAATGAAACTCTAACACCCTTCAAAAAATGTGTTTTTTTTCAAATGGTGTTAAATAGTCTCATGAATTATAAACATGTTATTCACCCCCTCCCCCACTGATATAACTATTTGTGGTAAATGTTATTTGCTATATCCCCATCACTCTCATATTTCACCCATTACTCAGTTTGACTTTGTACATATTAGTGAGGATTTAGAGATGTAATACTTGAGTTCTACAATTGTCTTTTAAATTTTGTATTCACCTTCTACTGATTTTATAAATTAGTATAAACCCATCTGGGATTACTTTCACTAAAATGACCATTGCAGGGATGATTGGGACAGCAACAATGACAGTAACGACAACTAACAAGACTGAAGATTTCCAGACTCTATCATAAGCATGGTATCTTCTTCTCCCTCAGACTAGCTCCAAAAAAGGGATAGTTGGCTGTCCCCTTTTAAAGATAAGGAAACTGAGATGCAGAGAGATTAAATAAGAGATGAATTAATTTGCCCAAGATTATGTAACAAATCATTTTGAATTCAAAATTAGGTCTGTCTGACTTCAATGGCTTTGGTCTGGAGCACTGTACTCTTCCACAACAAAAAGGTCATCTCTATGATAATAGCCTCTAAAAGCTGAGAAACAGATTAATTGAATCCAGAATCAGTCAATGGAGAAACCTATCAGAGGGATTTTTTTTTCACTAGGCACCACAAGACTCCTCAATCTCCCTAAGGTCTCCTGTTAAAATGAGCTGTGAAATTGTCGGTTTAAGACACAGAATATAAGGAAATGTGAACAAACATTAACTTCTAGTCCTTATTCTTTTACTAATTTTGTATAAGTTTCAACAAGTTCTTTCTGTATCACAGCTTTCTCATTGTAAAATTAGTGGGTTTTGATTCATTGTTCTCTAATTAACACTTTCAGTTGAGCATTAAAAAAAAACTTACGTTTGCCTCAATTGTGGAAAGATACACACAGTAATTCTGTATTCCAGTTGGAGTCTCAAGAACCAATTTTGACAATAAATTATTAAAAATAGTGAGATTTGATGAATAAATTTTGGATTCTTTTCATGTCAGTAAGAGTGGTGGTAAAGACTATCAGGGAGATTGAAGTCCCAAGGGATGACCTTACATCATTTCAACAGATAATGCTTAAACAAAAGCAGACCACCTGGACTTTGATGGCTCCTGCTCTTTCCATGGAAATGAGGTTAGAGGAAAAGGGTGGTTTGCCTTTGGAAATGTTTGTCTTATGTAGTCAAAATCTGAAGAAGCAGATTCCTAATAGTTCTAAACAGAAGGTCGAATGTTCAAAGCTTCTTGTAATGTTGATTAAAGTATAGCGTCCTT
This sequence comes from Lipotes vexillifer, assembly GCF_000442215.2. Taxonomy (NCBI): domain Eukaryota; kingdom Metazoa; phylum Chordata; class Mammalia; order Artiodactyla; family Lipotidae; genus Lipotes; species Lipotes vexillifer. The sequence continues at coordinate 429,462 of NW_006780922.1, forward strand.
TGGAGAACTTTGACCGTAATGAACACTATCAACATGGTACTGCTTGGCTAAGCAACTTCAGGTTGAATGTAGATGGAGAATGGCACTGTTATATGAATACACTCTGAGTTGATGTACTGGGGGAATCAATCTAAATTGTCCTTAAATTTTTAAAATTACTATTATTAAAAAATTTAGAAAAGTGAATAGAATGGAAAACAAACTCTATCCAGTCTTATGGTCAATAAAAGTATCTGAACATGCCAGCTGCAAAAGACCTTGGTATTGGAAGCCTTAGCTGAAAGGTCAGAAAGTTTCATTAGCCCTAGTAAGGAAATAGCATGTTTAGAAGCAGTGAGGAAGAAGCATTCATTCTTACAGTAAAACCTGCCATATCCGAGAAGTTTGCCTTGAAAATACAACTGAATAAAATAAAGGGTTGCTTTATTTCAAGTGCCCAGGCCTGACCTACTGAAGCTGGCCCCCGGTTTCCAGCAATTAGGCTGAAGGAGCTAAATCTGTCCCTTCCCATCCCTGCTGTGGTTTGGCGCCACCTGGTGGAAATTAAGCTCTCTGTTTTAATAGAGTAGGGCCGAGAGGATCATCACAAGCATCGTTTTCCACTAAAGGACTGGTGGGGGTCAGAGGACCCTCTCCAAATACTGAAAAAATGATTTGAATAAGGAATGAAAAATCAAGGCATAACAGACACATGGCCTAGGCCAACACTTTAGAAATCTGAGAAAGCAGAGTGTGGATTAGTCAGTTTGGGCTGCTATAACAAAATACCATAGAATGAGAGGTTTAAACAATAGACGTTTATCTCTCACCGTTCTGGAGGATGAGAAGTCCAAGTTCAGGGTACCAGCTCAGCTGAGGGGTTCTGGTAAGAGCTCCTGGCTTGTACACAGCTGCCTTCATACCCTCCAGGGCAGGGGGAGATAGCAAGCTCCTTATAAAGACACTAACACCGTCATAAGGTCCCACCCTCATGATCTCATTTAAACCTAATTACCTCCCAAAGTCCCCACCTCCAAATACCATCATATTGGGGGTTGGAGCTTCAACATATGAATTTTAGGGGGACACAATCATCTGGTCTCTAACAGAGTGAGAAATAGAGTAAGTGACCCTACTCTATTAAAATACCAAAATTCTCATGCAAACTTTTAGTATCTTACAAATTGGACTTTTCTGTCTGGACTAAATAGCCATTATCATAATGATTATTTTTGTTTTATTCAGTTTTTAAGAAAACTTCAGTCAAATACAGAAAGCAATGATTGCCATTTAAAAATCTTGTATATATGGTTAAACAATGTACTGGAATACATAGATTCTGGGCAATATTGGTGTGTGTTTATTTTCAAACTCTTCTATTTTTTTCTCTTATCTGTAAAATTACAATGTTGGATTAAATACTCTGGGTTCTGCCCTAGAATTAACACTAAGGTAACACTACAATGTAACATACTAACTATACTGTTATCACAAATAACATATTTGTGCAGCACTTTACCCTTTACAAAATGCTTCCCTATGCTATCAGTTAAACTCCCAATAGCCTCAAATGTCAAAGTTTGTAATGGGCCATTTTACAAATAGGAGGAATCAGGCTTTAAGTAATTTGTCTAAGTGAGAAAAATTGGTAGTTTATGGGGCTAAGATTCAAACCTGGAATTTCTGATTCCAAATTTCATTTTTTCGCTACCAGGCCACAGTATTTCCTCGTCTGGGAGATCAGTGATGCATCTAATTTTTTTTTCCCCCCGTTAGTCTCTTATTTAACGGCTTCTTTTAAGTCAGCTTATGCTCATTCTAAAGTGACACAAAACCCACTGTACCCAGTGCTTCTCTTAAGCCATTTCCAAAAGCCAGTTCCACTCTCAAAAAGATCCTCAATACACACGTGGGATATTCCATTCTGCTCTGAGCCCACAGTCCCTCTCCTTTGAAAGTGGGGAGTTTCTGAAGTATGGAAAAGGTGCCAAGATCGCTACTCAAGAGAGATGATAGCAGGGATTCTAAGAAAGTAAAACCAGATTCACACAACAGTATGATTGGTAGATTAGCTCCCTACCTCCGGAAAGGCCCAAACAACTGTAGAGATGGAGCAGAGATACCAGGAGAGGCAGTCTGGGAATGAGCAGGAGTGTAAGCTTTGATGCCAGATGAAACTGAGCTCACGCCTTGCCCTCCCCTGACAAGCTGAGTTAATATTGATCAACTTTGCTGACTGATTAGAGTCTAGGTCTTCTTATCTGCAAAATACCTACAACACATGGCATTGGAGAGGCTACAAATGCCACAAATGTATAAAAAAGCACCTAAGTCAGTGTCAAGAGCATTGATGACACCTGATAACATTATGTCTAATTATACATACCAGACAGTTCAAGTGAAAATAATTAATTAAATCTCCATACCCATTTACAACTGTCACCTAAAAATATTGTGGACTATGATTTTTTTAAATGTTTTAACACAACCAACACAGTAACATGATAATAAATAATGTCAAACTGTATGCTTTGACTTGAGAAACCCATATATGCATTGAACAAATTCATCCATTCAGTAAATATTTATAGAGCATCTACTAATGCTCAGTGCTGGGGAACAGAACAGCTATTTATTTATTTTTTTGGTATCATGGAGTTTATATTTTATTTACATTTCCACCTGATTGTCTACATATAGTGGGGATGCACTTTTTAGAAAATCTTGCTATTGATAAATCCAAATTTACTTTTAACTTCGGTATACACTTCCCTTGACAACTCTAACTCCCACAAGTATAATAAGGCAATAGATGTGTTTGGCAGAGCAACTATTTATGTCCTGTCTTCTGTGTTGCCAGGGTGATGACAGCAATATTGAAAACACTGGAGGTGGTTGCTATTGGCAAGGATCCTGACTTTCATTTCCAAATTGAAGGACTGTAAAAAGCAAAATGTAGACTGGGGTGTGGGCTGTAGACTGGTCATGGCTGTACATAAACTACATGAATGGATTATTAGTGATTAACCAAGTGTGGATGCTATTCTTGGAAATATAATACTCATAGGCTATATTTCCTTAATATTTAAAAATTAATGAAATGTGGTGATTACACCAAATACCTTTTTTTAAAGCTAATACCATAACATTACACACTTTCAAATATTACATTTTTTGCCTGCTTATCTTCTTTCAGTGGAAAACAATTCAAAACGTTTACGGCGCTTTTGGTCCCTCAATATAAATTGAAATGTTGCTACAGTTCAAATTCAGCTTCTAAAAGATTTTTTAAACATACTGACTATATAAAAGGAATAAGTGATTATATACCACCCTGAAAGAAAAAGTCATCTAATACATTGGCTGAATTCTTTGTCTTATTTGAATGCACGACACATGTCCCAGGAGGTAAGTAATTGGTGACTTTTCTCCCTCACCAACAACTTCAATCAATCTTTTAACTCCACGCCAACTAATACATTGGCACTGAATTAATCGAAAAGGAAACTTTTCATGATGGATGCAGTGCATTGACCCAAACTCCACATCTTCTCCCTGAAAGTGTGGTGAGAGAGAATGTAGTATGGAGAGAGAGAGGGATTGAGATGGCAGAGACAGAGACCAAGACTGCATTTCTTTGATTTCTTTGCTGCTGGATTTTTGTTTGTTTGCTTTGTTTCTTTCTTTAGGTTTCTAATGTATTTTCTTTCATCAATTATGCTATAATGAGCAGCAGAGTGCTTAGACGACAAATTTGTTTTGAAACAATTCTGTATTAGAGCAATTGTAATGGTTACTTATCTCTCTAACCCTTTGGGGTGACTCTACCAGGTTGCATTATATTCCATCCTGTGACTGCATGCACCCACAGAAGAACACAGAAAATGGTTTGGCTGGCTAGCACAGCATTACCAAATTTGTCATGAAAATCCAGTGAGTATTTTTTTTTAACATCTTTATTGGAGTATAATTGCTTTACAACGTGTTAGTTTCTGCTGTATCACAAAGTGAATCAGCTATATATATATAGATATATCCCCATATCCCCTCCCTCTTGCATCTCCCTCGCACCCTCCCTATCCCACCCCTCTAGGTAGTCACAAAGCACTGAGCTGATCTCCCTGTGCTATGTGGCTGCTTCCCACTAGCTATCTATTTTGGTATTTGGTAGCGTATATATGCCCATGCCACTCTCTCACTTCGTCCCAGCTTACCCTTCTCCCTCCCCATGTCCTCAAGTCCATTCTCTACATCTGCATCTTTATTCCTGTCCTACCCCTAGGTTCATCAGAACCATTTTTTCTTTTCTTATTTTTAGATCCATATATATGTGTTAGCATATGGTATTTGTTTTTCTCTGACTTACTTCACTCTGTAAGACAGACTCTAGGTCCATCCACCTCACTACAAATAACACAGTTTCGTTTCTTTTTATGGCTGAGTAATATTCCACTGTATATATGTGCCACATCTTCTTTATCCATTCATCTGTCGATGGACACTTAGGTTGCTTCCATGCCCTGGCTACTGTAAATAGAGCTGCAATGAACATTGTGGTATGTGACTCTTTTTCAATTTTGGTTTTCTCAGGGTATATGCCCAGTAGTGGGATTGCTGGGTCATATGGTGAGTATTTTCAGTGGCTCTTTCTTGTTGTAACTTTCTGAATGCTTACATTTTTGAGACTGTTGACCCTTGAACAATGAGGGGTTTGGGGTGCCCACCCTCTGTGCAGTCAGAAATCTGCGTATAACTTATACTTAGCCCTCTATATATGTGGTGTTCCCCACCCAAGGATTCAACTAGTCAAGGATCATGAGTACCATAGTATTTACTACTGAAAAAAAAAATCCACATATAAGTAGATTCACACAATTCTAACCTGTGTTCTTCAAGTCAACTATACTTAGTGCCTTTCTGGCCAAGGGAAACATCATGAAGTTGTGATAGAACTGCAGTTGACTGCAGCTGTAGGTAGACCAGGTAGGAACTCTGAAACCTAAACGCGTTCCTTATAAAGTTCAAGATTCAGCCTCTATTGTCAGTTTATTAAAAAAAAAAAAAAAAAAAAAAAAAAAAAATTTCAGGAAAAGAAGAGATGCATAGGACAAGGCACAGTGGGTGAGGGGCTTTCATGCCCGCTCTGGGTGTACTATCCTCCCAGCACCTCATTGTGTTCACCAGCCCGGAAGCTCCACTGCTGGATTTCTTGATGCAAATTAGGTTTTGCCAATTACATGCAATGCTGGGGTATTTGAAAGGCGGGACTAATATTGAGACATTTTGCATGTTTGACCTGGTTTGTTTCTGTTGCTCAAAGTCATATGGATATGAAGTTTTCCTGCAGCAGTTTTAAAACTTTCCTGGCAGAGTTTCAGTGTTCTACGTTTTAGCTTCTCAGGTTTTGAGAATCATTGTACATCCACCTCTGAAGACCCAGGCTGGTGTTTACTTCTCAAACTGTTCCAGAAATTTTTGTACCCAATCTTCTGTCAAGTCACTTTCTGCACAAAATACCTAACGTAGTTTTGGTTTTCTATATAAACCTTGTGTATTTTACCTCTCATGTCCTTCTCTGCTTAAAAGCTTTAATACTCGACCACTCTTTGTGGGAATCTAAATAATTAGCATTACACCAAAGGGGCTGTACAATGACAAATTTTTCACAATTATAGATGTATATTTCATTATTTTTTCATAACTTCCCTTTTCTTTCCCATATTCATTTATTCATAATCCAGTATATTTAGCACACGTTTTCTTAAATGTCTCTCCTTTTGAACTTGTTTATTGAATCTACCTACCTTAAAATTCTCATTCTAGGGCTTCCCTGGTGGCGCAGTGCTTGAGAGTCCGCCTGCCGATGCAGGAGACGCGGGTTCGTGCCCCGTTTCGGGAAAGATCCCACGTGCCGCGGAGCGGCTGGGCCCGTGAGCCATGGCCACTGAGCCTGCGCGTCCGGAGCCTGTGCTCCGCAAATGGGAGAGGCCACAACAGTGAGAGGCCCGCATAACGCAAGAAAAAAAAAAAAAAAAAAAAAAAATTCTCATTCTAATCCACCATTATATGATAAACTTCCTATGATCATGTAACCAGAATTAATCTCATTCTTTCCTAGCTAATCTAGCACTTGTGTTTCTTTAGGATCATGTGAACCTAACATTCAACACCATTCAATTTCAAATGAACACTGATAAGTTTCTCCCCCAGTTTACATCATTTATTTACCCCCAAATTATCAAGCACTTAACCATAAGCCAGTCATCCAGCTAGGCACTGGAATGAGATATGAATACACAGTCCCTGTCTTATTAGACCTTATATCTTAATAAGGTAGATAATTATTAAGTAGACATAAAATGAATATGAAAGTGTCAACTCTGATGTGATAAGTGCTATAAAGAGAAGAGTTACCTGCCTATACAGGAGATCTTACCTGGTTTGAGGGTTAGGAAAAGCTACCTATGGAAGTGACACTGGAGGTGATACCTAAAGAACGATGAGACATTAAATGGACTGGGGAGGAATACTGGCAACATGGCATGTCAGCAAGTCTTTTGCTCAACAGGCAATCAAGAAGGAAATGGAGTCCCTGCTCTTTCTACAGGGAGGCTTCATCTCTGGGTGATTCTAACGAAACCTCATCCTTATTTTGCTTTGGATGTGGGGGGAACACCTTTACTCGTACAGAAAGAGCATCATCAAAGAGCACACTTTCCATTCCACAGGGCTTGCTACACCCATGCCTTCAACTGTGTCTCTTCTCCTCTCCAGTTTTTCACACACACACACACACACACACACACACACACACACACACACGTGCACACACCCGGGGGAACGGTTGTATTAACTAAGGACAAAGCCACACATTTACTGAGTACTTATCTAGGCTCTGGTACTTGTTATTTACGCCTATGCTGGCATTTAATCTTCACAATAATCCTATGAAGTAGGTATTTACAAAGGAGGACAGGGCAGCATAGAAAATATCGAGCTGTATTTACTAACCACTAGATATGAGCAGCATTGAGCCTTTACTATGTGCTAAGTGTAACTGTTGTGAGCACTATTTTTGTAGTTATTATTATTCCCATTTTCCTGGGGAGGCTGGGGGAAGGGAGATTAAGTGACTTGCTCATGGTTACACAGCTAGTGTGGCCGGGCCAGGATTTGAAGCAAGCGGACTCAGTACAGCACCTGTGCTACTAACTACTCCGCAGCTTTCCAAGGCTGGTTCTGATTCTGCCTAGTAAACCCCACAGAGAGGATTCTGACCTCCATTTTTGGAGTACCTCTTCAGAAATGAGTACCCAGTACCTCTTTGTTCTAGTCTTTGGGTTCTAGTCACCAATTCTGGGACAACCAGAAAATTCCCACTCATCATCCTGTTATACATGAGAAATTTCCTCCGTCATTCAATACACTTCTGAATTTCTGTCTCTTCTAGGGTAATATATACTGAGAAGTGCATACAATTTAATATTAAAGTAATTAAAATATAATTAGGATCTTAACTTGCTTTAAACAAATGTAAGTAAACAAGTGAGCCTTGTAAATAATGTATTATTTTAGATGATTTACAACATCACTTACTTCCATTAGTTTGTACTGGTGAGAACCAAACTATAGTAGAAAGATAGAGTTAATATATTTGCATCAAGAATGAACAAGAAAATATCACCAAGATGATTTTGCTAGCAAGAAGACCAGCATAATGAAAAAAAGTATCTGTTATAGAAGAGACTTAGAGAAAAATGGTCTTACCACTCTTTTATAGATTCCTTTGCCATTACATGAAAACACAGAAGCAGGGTTTTAAACAGGTCCTGAATTGAATTCTAAGGATGCCTCTGGAAGAGTATTGAGGTGTCAGTAAACACCCCTAAACTTCTTTATGCAAACTTGTGTTTATTTGTGTGTATATGTATATATACATATATATATATATATTTTTTTTTTTTTTTTTTTTTTTTT
>NW_006780922.1:437704-460235 GCF_000442215.2 Lipotes vexillifer
TTTTTTTTTTTTTGAAGGAAAGAGTCCATAGCTTTTACCAAGTTTCCACAGTGGTACCCTGCAAAAGGTTAAGAAACACTGATGGAACATGGTGGTATAATTATGTAATTATCAATACTAAATAGATCCAAGAGAATGTATCTTATTTATAATTACGAAAAAATCACTCATCATTCTCTATTAAATAAGAAAACCGTTGCTTTAAAGATGGACTAGATAAACCATTAAAATAAGCACTGATTTATACACCTCTGCCCTGGATGAAGTCAAGGTTGGCCTCAGGCAGATTGATCCTATGGAACTGGGTTCCCTGGAAACAAATTTTACCTTCATTCTTATATCATTTAAAAAAAAAAAATTTGAGGTGATTACAAGTGATATAAAGTTCTGAGAACTAATAATTTTTCAAGTTTAAAATGTTCTGATAAATAAAAAGTTAGTAAAAGTGGATTCTCCTTTCTCCCATCTAACTACCAGAAGGCATAATTATATGGGTCTCACTGGTTATACCAGAGATACTGCAGTAGAATAATCTGATGGACAGTCATCTTCATTGTCCAGAATTGGTCCTTCATCCTTAGGCAATGCTAGAAGGTCAGCTTATAATCATATTGTTGGTTTACAAGATTATTATGTTAGCTACTAATTTGAATGAGTCTAAAAAAATAAATCTGTGTGATTTAGAATTTTTAAAAAGTAAAAGCAATATGTACATGTACATACATATAAGAAATTTTTAAACAATACATATCTAGAGTTAATGTCATATTTGTCAGATGACACATTTATTTTAAGAACTACTTTATTTAATAAAATTTTAGAAAAATAGACCAACTTAACCATACACTTGATGGTGTATAATATACTTGCATTTTCTTATCTCTGAATAATCTTCCTAGCATTTGTTTGCATTATGATGCTAAAAATGTCTTCGTATGATTAATGTACCTTGAAGTAAAATTTTCTCTGAAAATCCTAATATTAGAAGATTTTCTAATAGATTCAGACACTACCCAGAAGGAACATACCTACAAGAAAATTAATTGACTTTAAACAAAATAAAACAAACACCGAAAGGGAAGGAGAAGGACAAACGGGGGAGATGAAGGGTGTAGCCTTTGTGGCAGAGTCTGCTGGTGGTCCTCTAACTTGTCCTTTCATCTTCTTGATGTATGACTGGTCTACATTTCTCCAGGTCTCTAGCAGTTGGGTGTCATATGTAATTGATTTATCTCAAATGGAATGGGCTGGAAGGACAATGTGCCAACGTCTAGGCCTAAGTTTTCAGACCTTCACATTCTCCTTCCACTTCCACTCAGAGTAGACCATGAACATAACATCAACACCATAGAAAAGGAGCTTTTAACCTGTAACCCAAGGGCCAACACTAGATAGAATTCAATGTGCTCATGAAATTTGGATGGTGAAAAATTAATAAAAATGAAGATAAAATTTAAGACTTTCTTCTGTTGAAAACGTAGACAATAAACTATAGTACTATTAATAGTACGTGTGGCTTTGGCAAAAACAGAAATCATAGGGATTTTTGAATCATATTATAGCTATTGCAGATATCTTAAAATATTGCTTTTGTTCCTAATTGCTTCAAACTTATGGTATTTATACCCATAATATACTTTTTTTTTTTTTTTTTGCGGTATGTGGGCCTCTCACTGTCGTGGCCTTTCCCGTTGCCGGATGCGCAAGCTCAGCGGCCATGGCTCACGGACCCAGCCGCTCCGCGGCATGTGGGATCCTCCCGGACCGGGGCACGAACCCGTATCCCCTGCATCAGCAGGCGGACTCCCAACCACTGCGCCACCAGGGAGGCCCCATAATATACTTTTTATATCTTATAATTTAAAGTGTTAAGGAAGCACACATTTACATATTTTGATCATGATGTTTTAATGTAATTTGTTTCCTTTTTAATCTGATGCATTTTACTTTATGCATTTACTAAATATTATTCAGAGAAAGTCCATATAATTTAGCAGATTACTAAAGAGGTCCATGGCACAAAAAATTGAAGACCCCTGCCTGCCCTGGAGGATGGGAGAAGGAAGAACTTGGAAGGAACTTGAGTCACTAAATGGCCACAAGAGAAAGAACTTCCTGACAGAACTTCCCCACAGCCCAAAAGATGCAACACAAATTTTTCCATGAGAGAAAGAAATAGCTTTGTAATTTAAGCCAACCTACTTTTGAGTCCTTTTTGTGGCAGCACTCTACACATAACTAATATATTCTTTATTACCAACCTCTATTTATTACAGGAAAGAAACATTATTTACAACTTTTTACTAAGAATTAAAAGAATGAAGAAAAAATGTTTTTAAGAATTAAAATAATACTTCATTTTTATGTAGAATTAAAGAGTATTCAATGCCTTAATACAATAAACTACCTATGTAAACATTAAACTGTTATAACAACTAAGCAGAATCTTTAATCCATTTTATTTTTGTATATGGCATGAGGAAATGTTCTAATTTCTTTTTTTTTACGTGTAGCTTTCCAGTTTTCCCAGCACCACTTAAAAGAGACTGTCTTTTCTCCATTGTATACTCTTGCATGGTTTGTCATAGATTAATTGACCATAAGTGTGTGGGTTTGTTTCTGGGCTCTCTATTCTGTTCTATTGATCTACATGTCTGTTTTTGTGCCAGTACCATACTGTTTTGATTACAGTAGCTTTGTAGTATAGTCTGAAGTCACGAAGCATGATTCTTTCCGTTCTTCTTTCTCAAGATTGTTTTTGCTTTTTGAGGTCTTTTGTGTTTCTATACAAATTTTAAAATTATTTGCTCTACTTCTGTGAAATTAATCTATCACAAAGCAGGCAAGTACATATAATGTGGATAAGACTTTGTACAAAAAGTGGTCCTGAGAAAACTGGACAGCTACATGTAAAAAAATGAAGTTAGAACATTTTCTCACACCATATACAAAAATAAACTCAAAATGGATTAAAGACTTAAATGTAAGACCAGAAACCATAAAACTGCTAGAACAAAACATAGGCAGAATGCTCTTTGACATAAATCGTAGTAATATTTTTCTGGATCTGCTTCCTAAAGCAAAGGAAACAAAAGCAAAAAATAAACAAATGGGACCTAGTTAAATTTACGAAATTTTGCATAGCAAAGGAAACCACTGACAAAAGGAAAAGGCAACCTACTGCATGGGAGAAAATATTTGCAAATGATATGACCCACAAGAGACTAATATCCAAAATCTATAAACAGCTCATACAACTCAACATCAAAAAAAAAAAAACAACTCGATTAAAAAACGGGCACAAGACCTGAACAGATATTTTTCCAAAGAAGATATACACATGGCCAACAGGCACATGAAAAGATGCTCAACATTGTTAATCATCAGAGAAATGCAAATTAAAACCACAATGAGATATTATTTCACACCAGTCAGAATGGCTAGCATCAAAAAGAACACAAATAACAAATGTTGGCAAGGACGTGGGCAAAAGGGAACCCTCTTGCACTGTTGGTGAGAATGTAAATTGGTGCAGCCATTGTGAAAAACAGTATGGAGGTTTCTCAAAAAATTAAAAATAGAACGACCATATGACCCAGTAATTTCACTCCTATCCAAAACAAAAACACTAATTCAAAGAGAAACATGCACCCCAATGTTCATAGCAGCCTTATTTACAATAGCTAAGTCATAGAAGCAACCTAAGTGTCCAAGAACAGATGAATGGATAAAGAAGATATGGTATATATATATATATATATATATGTGTGTGTGTGTGTGTGTGTGTGCATGTATTTGTGTGTGTATACACACACACACACACACACACACTCACACACACACACACAATGGAATACTATTCAACCATAAAAAAAGAATGAAATTTTGCCATTCTTTTTTAACAACATGGATGGAGGGCACTATGCTAAGTGAAACAGGTCAGACAAAGATGAATACTGTATGGTATCACTTATATATGGAAAGTAAAAAACAAAACTAGTGAATATAACAAAAAACAGACTCAAAGATATATAGAGAACAAACTAGTGGTTACCAGTTGGGAGAGGGAAGGAGGGAGGGGCAAGATATAGGTAGGGGATTAAGATGTACAAACTACTATGTATAAAATAAATAAGCTACAAGGATATATTGTACAGCACAGGGAATATAGCCAATATTTCATAATAATTATAAATGGAGTATAACCTTTAAAAATTGTGAATCATTATGTTGTACACATGAAACATATAATATTGTATTGAATACATCAACTATACCTCAGTAAAAAACAAAGTGATAAACTTTAAGTATGTTATTCTAAGAAATAAAAATACAATGAATACTATTGATTATAATTATTAAAAAGTTACAATCAGGTAAAGATCAACAAATGCATACATCTCTGAGGATTTGTCATTAGCAGTCATTGCAAACCCATATCATCTCAATTTCAAGTGCCCGCTCTATTATCAAACAATCTTTCAAACCCAGTAATACAATCTGTTAATCTTACAAAAACTTCACTTTTCTGTGTTTCCCTTACAAACTCATTTCCCTTTTACCAAGTTTACATTCCACAATCAAACCTATTCATTCTCTTACATATACCCAAAATCTCTTCCGTCTTTTGTTGTACTCTCTGCCTCTACCAAAGCATCAGTTTCAGTAGGAGAAAAACATATTGCCATAATCACCATTTTCACTTGAACTTCATGACCACTGAGTTCAAGTGGGTCCTTGGAGCTCTCTAGCAATAATACTACACATTCCTTCTTAGTCTATTCAGTCTTCTACTTCATAAAAGAATATTTTAAGCTCTCCCTTCTTTTGTCAAACTTGTAATTTATTCTCTCATCTTTGCTCTCAGTTAATATCTGTGATTCCTTCGCCATGGAGAAAATTCAAAGAAAGAGAAGAGTTCTTTTCCCAGCTCCCATAACCACACCTACACATCTACCATCATCAAGCATTCCTGGACTCAACCTTCACTCCTGTAACTATGGATGCTCTGTGCTCCTTTGTAAAGCTTCCTTCTCCACTTGTGCACTAGGTCCCATTTCCTCTCCTATCTCAAAGACCGGCTCATACAATCACCCTCTGAACTTGATCATTCTCTTTTGCATGTACAATATACTGACATTTCTCTCATCATTAAAAAAAAAAAAAAAAATCTCTGGACCACATATTCTGTTGCAGCAGCCATCTTATTTTTTTTGTTTGTTTTTATAGCAAAACTCCAGGTAGTTGTCTATCTTTTCTGATTCCAATTTCTATTTTCTCCCTAAGACCCATCACATCAGCTTTAGCCCAAACCCCACTCCCACCAGGAAACTTCTCTTATCTAGGTCACTGGTGATTTCCATACAGGTAAATCCAACACTCAGTTCTTGGCCCCTATCTTACTCAAACTATGAGCAGCATTTGCCAAAGTTAATATCCCTCCCCTGGTTTGAAACATGTCCTGCATTTCCAGGACAAAATTCACTCCTTGTCCTTCCCCATTACCAATCACACTCCCATCCTCTCTTTTGCTGTTCTTTTTATTTGTTCTCCTGATCTTGTAATATTGGAAAACTCCAGGGCTCAGGCATTGTTCCTCTTTTATTTTTTATCTACTCTCACTCCCTTAAGGACCATAAGTACCATATATTTAAGTGACATTTATATCTTCAGCCCATGCTTCTCCTCTGAACTCCAGGCTCATATATAAATCTCAAACTGAACAATAAACTGAACTCATGATCTTTCTCTCCCAACATGCTTCACTTGCAGTTTTCCCCACCTTAGGGTAGGAAAAGGGCAACTGTATTTTTCAGTTATTCAGGACAAAAACACTGGTGTCACCCTTGACTCCCCCTTTCTCTAACAAACCACAGGAATTCTGTAAGCATGTCTTGTCTGTCCTAGCTTCAAAATCCAAAAACCTCACTCCCTGCCTGCTGAAACACGGTCCAAGACACCATAATCACTTACCTGGATTACTGTGGTAGCCTTCTGCCTTGTCTTTCTCCTTCTGCCTTGGCTAACTTCAGTTCTCCGCCACATTCTGCATGATCCTGTTACAATGTAAGTCAGTAGAATACAATTAGAATACAATTTGTCAGTCTCATTTAAAATAAAAGCAAGTCAGCCCTCTGGCCCCGCGCCCGCCCCCGCCGTCCCTGGGCCGTGGCCCGGCCGCAGCCTCCGCCAGGGAGCCCGCCCGCCGCCCGCCGGTGTCCCGGGAGCCCGACAAAGAGCGCGCCTGAGGCTCCAGCAGCTCGGCGGGCGATGGGAGATGGAAGGAAGCGACGCCGCGAGAGAAAAGAACTCCAGAACAATTGTTTAAAATTTGTCATCTGTGACATGATACTATACATAGAGAATTCTAAAGATGTCACCAGAAAACTACTAGAGCTAATCAATGAATTTGGTAAAGTTGCAGGATACAAAATTAATGCACAGAAATCTCTTGCATTTCTATACACTAATGATGAAAAATCTGAAAGATAAATTAAGGAAACACTCGCGTTTACCACTGCAACAAAAAGAATAAAATACCTAGAAATAAACCTACCTAGGGAGACAAAAAACCTGTATGCCAAAAACTATAAGACATTGATGAAAAATTAAAGATGATGCAAACAGATGAAGATATATACTATGTTCTTGGATTGGAAGAATCAGTATTGTGAAAATGACTATATTACCCAAAGCAACCTACAGATTCAGTGCAATCCGTATCAAATTACCAATGGCAGTTTTTACAGAACTAGAACAAAAAATCTTAAAATTTGTATGGAGGCACAAAAGACCCCAAATAGCCAAAGCAGTCTTGAGGGAAAAAACCAGAGCTGGAGTAATCAGACTTCCTGACTTCAGACTATACTACAAAGCTACAGTGATCAAGACAGTATGGTACTGGCACAAAAACAGAAATATAGATCAATGGAACAGGATAGAAAGCCCAGAGATAAACCCATGCACCTATGGTCAACTAGTCTATGATAGAGGAGGCAAGGATATACAATGGAGAAAAGACAGTCTCTTCAATAAGTGGTGCTGGGAAAACTGGACAGCTACATGTAAAAGAATGAAATTAGAAGACTACCTAACACCATACACAAAAATAAACTCAAAATGGATTAGAGACCTAAATGTAAGAACGGACACTAAGAAACTCTTAGAGGAAAACATAGGAAGAACGCTCTTTGACATAAATCACAGCAAGATCTTTTTTGATCCACCTCCTAGAGTAATGGAAATAAAGACAAAAATAAACAAGTGGGACCTAATGAAACTTAAAAGCTTTTGCAAAGCAAAGGAAACTACAAATGAGATGAAAAGACAACCCTCAGAATGGGAGAAAATATTTGCAAATGAATCAATGGACAAAGGATTAATCTCCAAAATATATAAACAGCTCATGCAGCTCAATATTAAAAAAACAACCCAATCCAAAAATGGGCAGAAGACCTAAATAGACATTTCCCCAAAGAAGACATACAGATGGCCAAGAAGTACATGAAAGGATGCTCAACATCACTAACAATTAGAGAAATGCAAATCAAAGCCACAATGAGGTATCACCTCACACCGGTCAGAATGGCCATCATCAAAAAATCCACCAACAATAAATGCTGGAGAGGGTGTGCAGAAAAGGGAACCCTCTTGCACTGTTGGTGGGAATGTAAATTGATACAACCACTATGGAAAACAGTATGGAGGTTCCTTAAAAAACTAAAAATAGAACTACCATAAGACCCAATAATCCCACTACTGGGCATATACCCTTGGAAAACCATAATTCAAAAAGAGACATGTATCACAGTGTTCACTGCAGCACTATTTACAATAGCCAGGACATCATGGAACCAACCTAAATGTGCATCGACAGATGAATGGATAAAGAAGATGTGGTACATATATACAATGGAATATTACTCAGCCATAAAAAGGAACGAAATTGAGTCATTTGTAGAGACGTGGATGGATGTAGAGACTGTCATACAGAGTGAAGTAAGTCAGAAAGAGAAAAACAAATATCGTATATTAACGCATATATGTGGAACCTAGAAAAATAATACAGATGAACCAGTTTGCAGGGCAGAAATAGAGACACAGATACAGAGAACAAACGTATGGACACCAAGAGTGGAAAGTGGCGGGGGTAGGGGGGTGGTGTGATGAATTGGAAGATTGGGATTGACATATATACACTAATATGTATAAAATGGATAACTAATAAGAACCTGCTGTGTAAAAAAATAAAATTCTAAAATTAAAAAAAAAATAAAATAAAATAAAAGCAAGATCTCTCATCATAAACTGTAAATTCTCATATGATCTACCCCCTCTCTAATTTTGTTTCCTACTCTGTTGCCCCTGATGACCCTCTCCATCCATCTGTCACTGACCTTGCTATTTCTTGCACACTAGGCACACTCTGGCCTCGGAGCTTGTAACTCTGTTTATTGTTCTCGGATGCTCTTCCCTTTGGATTCTTTTTAACAGTCTCCTTCACCAGCTTCAAGTCATGAGGCAAACTGTCATCTTCTTAGGGATGCCTTTCCTAATCATCCTATTTAAAATTCACCCACCCCCTACCTCGGCACTTCCTTGGCCCTTCTCTGCTTCAATTTTCTCCATATCTGGGATCACCTTCTAACACAGCATGTTGATATCATTTTGTTTATTTTCTCTCTCCTCCCATGACAACGTGAGCTCCATCAGTGTAGAGGTTTTTGCCGGCTATGTTCTCTCACCTAAAAACGTTCCTGACACATAGCAAGTATTCAGCAAGCTTTAACTCTTACTATTATAATTTGTTATGATTGACTCAATTACTTGTGAATACATTCTGGTCTATGCTATGGGGAGAAGAGAGAAAACAATTTTAACCTCTCTATGATAGCATTAACAGCACTTATTTTCAAAAGTGTCCCTGATTTCTCCAGAGAATGTTAAATCTGCCCCATTTAAAACAACAACAACAACAACAAAAAACTTGCAAGTTAACTTTTATTCAAAAACAATTAAGAGTTGCTTAACCTCTGCAAACAAAATATTAGATGGGGTTTCATATATCTACTGTAAAACGGAATGGATAAGATGAACATAGGGCTGAAATTTGATAGTTGAATATATATTCAGTTCTTTTAATGTTTACATCATGAAATATATCTATAAACAAATATGTTTGTAATGGCTTAAAATAGACAATGCCCACCTACCCACAATGAAGCTTAATAAATAGAATATTTTAATGTTTGAAGTCCCTATGTGGCCCTCCTCAATTACTTCCCTTCCCTACCTCTAAGAAGTAAATGCCAGGGCTTCCCTGGTGGCGCAGTGGTTAAGAATCTGCCTGTCAATGTAGGGGACACGGGTTCGAGCCCTGGTCTGGGAAGATCCTACATGCTGCGGAGCAACTAAGCCCGTGAGCCCCAACTACTGAGCCTGCGCATCTGGAGCCTGTGCTCCGCAACTGGAGAGGCCGCGACAGTGAGAGACCCTTGCACCGCGACGAAGAGTGGCCCCCGCTCGCCACAACTGGAGAAAGCCCTCGCACAGAAACGAAGACCTAACACGGCCAAAAATAAATTAATAAATTAAAAAAAAAAAAAAGGAAATGCCAGAAGTTGTGTTAACCATACTTTGTTATATCGTTTTGCCATATACATAACTATCCACAAACAATATGTTGTTTCCTTTTGCTTGATTTTGAAATCTACATCAATAGAACCATACTACAGGCTTTCCACTGTAACTTTTTTTGCATGCTCAGTATTATGCTCCTGAGATGTACTCATGAGGATTTGCTGCACCCTAATTTATTTAAAATGATGATCTGATGAACATTCTTGTTCATGACTTTAGGACCTTATACTCAAAACTTTCGAGGCATCATGATTTTCTTTACAAAGAATTTATACCACTCTCTACTCTTGTGAGCAAAATATAACGGTATCCATTGTTCCACATCCTTGCTGTTATTTGAAATTCTAAGTTTCTATTTTTGTCAGTCTGATGAATGTGAAATGATGCTGTGAATTTAACTCAAATTTTCTAATTACTAATACAGTGGATATTCATAGTGAGATTCAACAGTTAAATATAATGTAGCTTCCTTTTTAAATCTTCATTAAGAAATGTTTCCAATTTTAAAATTCTGCTTAAGAACTTCTTTCCTACCTCTATTTCATGAAGGTATTCCCCTCTTACATTACCATCTTGAATACTTTGTCTTTTATATTTAAGTCTTTCATCCATTTGAAGTTATTTCTCAGTATATGTGAAGTAGATTTCTATTCCAGGACCACTTAATAAATAATCCATCCTTTCCTTACTTATATGGCTTCCATAGCTCTTTCGGTATACTTAGGAGTTCTCCATTCTGTTCCTTTCTCTATCAGTCACCAATACAATACTACCATATTAGTAAAACTTTAAAATAATCCTAATATGTTAGAGAATCTCTCTAGTATATTTTTTTTTTTCAGTAATGATTTAGTATTTTTGGCCCATTTGATCTTCCATGTATATATTTTAGAATGCAGTTTTTTTACTTAAAGAAAACTCTACTTAAAATAGTAACCTGTCACAATCCCCTCCCCACTACTTCTAATCACTTACTTGTGTCTACTTTCTGTTCATAATCAAGTATTACCTTCTAAGATACTATATGGTTTATTTATTCGTATGCCTATTAATTTACCTCCCTCTCGCCCAGCCACCTCCTACCCAGCTAGACTATAAACCCAAAATTGGATTTGTTCATTGGTACATCTCAAGTACCTAAAACAGATCATGCTTGAGTAGAGATAGCTACTCAGTAAATACTTGCTGAGTCAATGAATTTAACTAGAATTTATGGCTCATCTGGGGAAGGCTGACATCTTTATAACATTCCATTTTTTTTGCTCCATGAAAATAATGGCTCTCTCCATCTATAAATGTTTTCTCTAAAATATTTTAATAAGCCTTTATAAGGTTCCAACATGAAGTTTTCACACATATTTATTAGATTTATTCCTGTAAACCTTACACATTTGCTGTTGTTGACACTGTTGCTATGGACTTAATGCCATTTTTGTCTATTTATTCACTCCATTAAATGTAAATTCTACTTTATATTAATATTTATAATAATGTAAACCACCACAATCAAGATATTGAAAATTTCCCATCACTCCAAAAAGTTCCTTTGATCCTCACTGCAGGCAATTCTATTCCCCTACACCCAGCCTCTGTCAAACTCAGATCCATTTTCTGTTACTATTTTGCCTTTTCTAGAATGTCGTATAAATAGAATCATTATGGTATATAGCCTTTTTTGTCTGGCTTCTTCAGTGCAATGCATCTGAAATTTATCCATATTGTTGCACCTTTCAGTAGTCCTTTCCCTTTTTAGTGCCGAACAGATTCTATGGATGTAATGCAATTTGTTAATCCACATTTGACCTGTTTCTAGATTTTGGTTATTATGAATACAGCTGCTATGAACATTCACCTAATGAATTTTGTGTGGACAGTTTTCACTTCTGTTGGGTAGATTTCTAGAGTGGAACTGCTGAAGCGTGTAAGAAATTCTTTAATTTTGTGAGAAATTCCAGAACTCTTTTCCAAAGTATTTGTACCATTTTTTTCATTCCCACCAGCAGAGTGAAAGAATTCCAGTTGCTCTACATTTTCACCAGCACTTGGTATTAAGAGTCTTATTTTTATCCATTCTAGTGGGTATGAAGTGTTATCTCATTGAGATTTTAATTTACATTTCCCTAATGACTAATGATGTTGAGCATCTTTTCATGTTCTAAGTTGTCATTCCTGTCTTGTGAAGTGTCTCTTTAAATCTCTTGCCAATTTTTAAATTGAGTTTTTGGTTTCTTATTATTGAATTGTGAGAGTTATTTCTGTATTCTGGATACAAGTCTTCTTCTTCCCAGCTTCACAGTAGCCTTGAAAATTATCAGCTTCAAAACCTCAGAGCTGTGAGAACCAGCAGCCTTGCAGCCACTGGCGGGGGGCAGACCAGGTTTGAAGCTCATCAAAAAGTCCCATGGCCAGAGAACTGTTATTAGCTAACCTTACAGCTCCTTGGCAAATACCTATTTACGGAGTGCTGTCATTATTTGACCTGACATGGACTCACTTGCAGGATATATCTGGTACAAGACTTGCATCTAGAACAAATAAAAAATTTACAACTCAGGAGTAAAAAAGGCAAATAATCTAATTAAATTTGGGTAAAGGATCTGAGTAGATATCTATTCAAAGATAATATAAAAATGGTAAAAAAGCATATGAAATGATTCTCTACATGAACCATTAAGAAATACAAACCAAAACCACAATGAGAAAGCACTTCATACCTAGTAGGATGACTACAACCAAAAACACAGATAATAATTGTTGTCAAAGTTGTGGAGAAATTAGAATCCTCATCCACTGCTGGTGAGAATGTAAAATGGTGCAGCTACTCTGGAAAAGTTTGGTAGTACCTCAAAATGTTAAGTAAACAGAGTTTCCATATAACCCAGCAATTCCACTCCTAGGTATATACCTAAGAGAAATGAAAACATATGTCCACAAAGAAGCTTGTATACAAATATTCATAGCAGCATTATTCATAACAGCCAAAATGTTCAAACTCAAATGTCTATTAACTGAGGAATGGATAAACAAAATGCAGTATATCCATACAATGAAATATTATTCAGTAATATAAATAAATGAAATACTGATACACGTGAACAATGATCCTTGAAAACATTATGCTAAGAGACACCAGTCACAAAAAACCACATATTGTATGTTCCCGTGTATATGAAATATTCAGAGTAGACAAATCTATGCAGACAGAAATTGTTACCTACTGCTGAGCAGAAGTTTATGGGGAGTGACTCCTAATGGGTTCTTTCTGGAGTGATAAAAATGTTCCAAAATTAAGTTGTGCTGATGGTTACATAACTGTGAATATATTAAAATTCACTGAATTGTATTCTTAGACACATACACAATGAGATACCATTTTAACTAGATTGGCCTATTTTAAAAGTCTGCTAATAAATACTGCCAAGATCGGGGGATATGGAGCAGTGGGCCCTCCCATTCACTGCTAGTGCGAGTACACATTAGTGGAGTCACTTTGATAAACAGTTTTGCATTTCGCCATGTTTAGCTTAGATATATAGTGTAGTGAAACTTCTGCACACATCCACTAGAAGAACCATACTATTCATAAGAGCCTTGTTCTTAAGAGATTAACATGGAAAACAGAAGAGAATAAATAAATACAATAGAACATATTCCTACAACGAAATACTATGCCCCTGTGTAAATGATTGAAATACATCTCATATGTTAACATGGCTGATTACATCTCACATATTAACATGGCTGATTATCTTAAACATATTTCAATGAAAAATTAAGTTACAAAGTACAGATTGAACAGTCATGTATAGCAAACAGAAAAAAATATTTTTGTGTGCAGAAATATGGTAAAAATGCAAAGAAAAACAAATGAAAGATGAACATAAAATTTGGGATAGTGGTTACCTCTGTGGGGTAGGAAGGAGGACACAGGACATTCCACAGTTGTGATAATGTGGTAAATCATTTGTAATTAAATCCCCTGTAATAAACTTCACTGTACATCAAATACCTAGCCATGAAGTGGATGAAAAGTCAATAAGGGAGGGCTTCCCTGGTGGCACAGTGGTTAAGAATCCTCCTGCCAAAGCAAAGGACACGGGTTTGAGCCCTGGTCTGGGGAGATCCCACATGCCGTGGAGCAACTAAGCCCGTGCGCCACAACTACTGAGCCTGCTCTCTAGAGCCCGCAACCCACAACTACTGAAGCCCACGCGCCTAGAACCCATGCTCCGCAACAAGAGAAGCCACCGTTAATGAGAAGTCCGTGCACAGCAACGAAGAGCAGCCCCTGCTCACCGCAACTGGAAAAAGCCCGTGCACAGCAATCAAGACCTGACACAGCCAAAAATAAAAGAAATAAATTTATTAAAAAAAAAAAAAGTCAATTGGGGAGCAAAGAGTCTATATTTTTTTAAATGGTAAATGGTTAAAAACTGCCAGGAAAACGTCTGTTTCCCAAATTCTTAGTCTCTCTCCATAAATGTATATATGTATGTGTAATATAAAATTTTACATATATAATTTAATGTAATTATGTAATATAATTTTATATAATATATAGCAAATATATTCTAGATATATTTGAAGACCATATAATTTACACATATGTATTTGAAAAATATATATGGATATAACACATATTTGAAAAGAAATCTAAAAAGTACTTTTTAACTTGTTTGTGTTAAGAGCAGTGGAATTAGCATCATTTAAATATCTTACTGAGAAAAACAAAAACATTTCAAATTTAAATGCTGAAAGCATTAAGACTATTTTATTATGTAATTTCCTATCACACCTTCAAAGTATTTTTTTTCCTTCTCTTGTCTTTTAGCAGTTAAGTATTTTCTTGATCTTTACTGATTTTTATTTCCTATTTTGTGGCAGGGAATTAGTATTGTTATATATGGATTTTTCTGTTTTCAGGTTAAAATAACACTTGGTGAAATATTATTTCTCTCCAGAGTTAAGTACAAAAGGGGAAAGATCAGTCTACAATAGAATGATGTACAGAAACCTTGGCTAGAAAATATCTGGCACTAGAAGCAGAAGCGCTTCTCTGAGGACTAAAGGTTATCTTTTCTCACCAAGCTATCTATTCTCCACCACTAATGAAACTGAAAAAGAACCTTTTAAAAGTACTTTTCGTCTTTCGGGTATCAAATTATTTATATCGATGTTAATAAACTCAGACATCTAATATATATGTAAATATTACTATTTAATAATTTTGCTATTGGCATAGTGACTCCATGCATAAATTAAAGGTGTACAGTAAGATCTTAAATAATTTTGTCTCTTTCACAGACCTATCCTCTTATTGTGTGATTAGAATCATGGAATTTTGAGGGCTTCCCCATTTCCGTTCGTCCATCCATCCATTTAAAAATTAATAATATATTTTTAGTATTATTCATTTATTTACTCATTCATCTATTCAACAAATATTTATTACTTACCTCCTGCCTGGCACTATGCTTATTTCTGGGAATATGGTAAGAGTCAATGGTTAAAGGATCCTTGCCTTCTTGGAACTTAGAATCTATCTACAGAGGCAGATAATCATGATTACCACTTACATATTGTAACTAGTGCTACATTGTGGTTAGTGGTACAAACAGAGTTGTTTGGTGGTTTGGTTGAGGAACTTGAGGTAGAACTGAGATGAGTGAGGGTTAATAAAGGACGGAGAGAAGAAAAAGCATGTCGAAAGCCATATGACAGATGATCGAAGATATAAGGATAGAAAGGCTGGAAGAGAGCAAGAAGGAATGTGATAGTGAGCATAGAAAGGCCAGGAGATTTCAAGTCAGGCAGGACTTGATTAGCTATGTATAAAATAATGGGAAAACATTGAGGCACTAGGCAATAGAGAGACATTGCCTAACTTGTGTTTTCAGATCACTTAGCTGCACTTTTCAGCATGTGTCCTGCAGTTATTCAGTCTCCATCCCTCTTGGTGAGTTGCCATGTATCATCATAACTGTGCTGCGATGTTCCAAAAACCCTCCATTATCGTGCATTCCAGTTTGTGAACTCAGAAGAGAATTTAAGTTATTCTAAGATGCATTAGACTTTAAATTCTTCTGAAGTCTAATGGGCAATAAATAACTATACACATACACTTACCATATGATGGGGCAAGAACTCAAGTAGAGACATAGATCAAAGTGCAAAGGGTAACAGCAGAGGGTATCAATTACTCTTGCCTGGAGAGAGAGGGAAAGCATACAGAGAAGAGGGATATTTTATTTGGTCTTGAAAGGTGTCTAAGAGGTTGCTTTGTTTTGTTTTTAAGGAAAAAATGGAAACAGCATTCTGAGAAAAGAGAATTTTATAAAATCATAGAAGTTTCCTGGGAGACGATGAGAAATTTGATATATGGAAAAGGACAGAGGGAATTTGGGAACGAAGCTCAAGATAGATTCTGAGAGATATTTTATGACAGGATAAAACACAGATTCCAGATTCCATCCTTTAGGCACTAGGGAGCCAAAGCGGGGTGAGGGTGGGGACTAAGCTGGGGAATGAGTCTCTGATGGTTAATCTTAGCACCGTTATACCTACTTACAGGATTACAATCTACCTTCCTGAATGTCCAATTACTTTACGTAACTGCCCACCTACTTTGTATTGTGTGTGCAGACCACCATGCTTACCTGCTTCAGTTCAGATACCATCAGTTTTGCTCCCTGCATTTCATCTTCATTCCTTGAAGCAGACTAGGCATATGGAACAGACTTGATGTTGTCCTAGAGGCCATGCTTTCTTCTCTAGTTTGACTTCCACGCTCAAATAATTTTGGCCTTCTCTCGAAACCAAACCTTTTCTACTTACCCAAAAATCTAACCCCAACAATTCAAACATATATTTATTTCTGTGAGATAATATTTCCTCTCCTACTTAATTAAATTATAAGTAAAAAACATTTGGCTCACAACCATATATCATTACCTATTTTATTAAGAAAAACTAATTATAACTTCTAAAAATAAGATGTAGACATTGAAAGAATGGGAAAAATCCATGTTCTAGCACAAGGTAAGTGCCAGTTTTTGAATTATATATAGTGATGATTCACGGGTATAACCATCAATCTTAAAAAACAGCACATCTGTCCTGGGGGACTGTCAGGGGCATATGGAACCTTCAGGTGCTGCAGTGACTAATGACTACTCGTAGGTCGGAGTGAAATGCAGCTTAATGCCTAGGTTCACATAAGTACATGATAAAAACTCTCATTATTGGTGCATTTTTTCACTAATTTGTTGTGAGCTCCAAAAGATACAATTATTACTAAATAAATCAGATATCAAGTGATTTAAAAATTTTCCCCAAAACAGAATGGTCATATTCAAAATTACAGCCTGTGTGCACATGTGTATACACATTTGGTTGTGTTTAAATGTACACACTATAAACCTTGTGAATCTCCCATGCCATTGTGAACATTTGAACCAGCCTTTGTGTGTTGGTTTATTTATGATACACAGAGATGAATTTTTTTAAAGTAATGCTTAATGAAAAGAGGAGGCTGGATAAAGAGAAAAGGATTTCTGATATGGGAAGATGCAATCTCATCCAGTACCTCCAGCTTTGAACTGTATGGCTAAACATGAGCTCAGTTACACATGAAAGGTTCAACCTGTACGGAGGTGCTGCTAAGGAATTGTGAGCATGGGAACCTATTTAAATCCTTCCACGTCTCCTATGCTCTTAACACGGCTAAGACAGAACGCCAGTATTTAAAAGCTGATGTAGTATTTTCTCTCTTTGGGAAGCAACAGCGCTCTCCCTAACCGAAGTGAAAAGAAAAATCCCTCCTCACATCTAAGGAAGAGAACCGACCACGGGCTACGGTCCCAGCCGCACTGCTCTGTTCTCCGTAAAACTGAGCTGAGAGAAAGCTGCCTGGTTTTTGTTTCATCAACTCCACTGGATCCCGCTTGCACAAAGCTTTTAATATCTAGCCAGCCTTGGGGGACTCCATTTCTCACAGTTACTTCAGGATCATTCTTCGTGCTAAACCAGCCAGGTTATTTTTAGGTGTTGAGAGCCATCTTACCAGGTGAAGAGCAAAAACACAGTGAAGGGTCAGACTGGGGGTAGTTTTCAGATTCTGCCACTAAAACCCCACTAAGCAGAATCAATTATGTCCACCCTCTCCTAAATTTAATTTAAAATACGATTTAAAATATTTTGCTTAAAAATAGACCTTTTGGAGTTGTTTTGTATGCAGAAAAAGCAAGCAGAGAAATTCAGAAAACATGACAGGAAAAAAAAATTCAAGCTCTCATGGTGGGTTTGAAAGCTCACATCTATCAGTTTTAATTCTATCTCCTAGGAGGGAGGCAGGCCATTCTGGCAGTCTAAGCATAGATTTTATTTGGCCTTCTACCATTTTCTTCTATGTGTCTGCAATTTGATTTTTGTTGATTTCTCCCAGGGATTTTTTTCCTGATGAATAATTAATTATAGTCTATGTCAATTTTCCATGGCTATTGAATTCTGTAGAAATCTTCCTAAAATAAAACTTTCAATGTGTAAAAAGTGATTTGCTACATATTCTGCTTTCCTTGCAATTTTAAGGTTGTCCAAATCCCTTTGAGATTTGCCATTAAAAACTCAATTAGCTTTCACTGTTAATCCCTGATACACTTTCCTTGTTACTCTCTCCCTTTCCTCATTTCAACCATACTCCAGGAAACTTTTGTTATAGCTTGAATAGTTTGTATTTTATTAATTTGGCTATGATTCAGCAACCACTTAGCATCTATGATATATTAGATTATAAAAATATGTAGCTGTGATCTGTTCTTAGGGAATTTTTAACCTTTATTTTATGGAAACATTCTAAGAATTTCTGTACTCAAAAATATCATGTAAATAAATAATTATACAAGTAATGGAATCAAAGAATTAGAAACAAAATTGAGATAAGAAAATACAACATCCATGTATGGTTAATCCTTGCTCTAAAATGTGATGGATGATTCTACAACTTTCCTCAGTCATCTTAAATATTTATCATTTGTATATTAAGAATAGTTTCATTCACAACTAGTGTATTCCACACATTAAAAAAATTCTCCTTCCTCAAAGTTTTTTTTTAAAGTGTTCCTTTTGGGTTCACTTTTCAAAAATTTCTCGATTTTGACTTTAAAAACCATTTAAGGCTCCAACTCCTTCCTTAGATGAGAAATCAAAATCGGGTTCAGTATGGGTTCAGTTGATTCTGAGTAGGAGACATTCTGATTCATTTCATCACTATCTCATTGACCCTTCTATAGAGTTGAATATACAGCTTTGCTGACTTGGATTCAGTTAAGCTCATTAAAATATACAGAAACTCAAGTGTTTTATTATCACTATGCTTCTTATTTCTGATTATTTCTCAAATGTATTAATATTGATGACAATCATGATATTGGGTAAAACGTTGTAATATGTATTTGGAATTCACAAACGTCCACTCTCTTTTTCATTTTTCCTATACTAATGTACATTAGAAATAGATTTACTCTCCCTGCGACCTCAATTTTCTCCTCCTTCACCACCACTTCCTCCCTCCTTCTCTTTTTCTTTTCATGTCTTCACCTAAGACACTCTTGCTTTATCTCTACAACCTCTGTAAGGTTTTTCTTTTACTGACCATTCTCAAGCGAAAGCTTGCATCTCTAAAATTTCACAGCAATTATTTGGTATGTAAATTAACTTGACCACTCTTTCATTCAACAACATTTCTTGAGCACCTATTATTTATCAGGCAACACTGAATAAAACAGAAATGAATCCATGTCTCAAGGAGGTTTACATTCTAGTAATTGAGACAGACCATAAACAAAATAAATATAATTATATAGTATGTTGAAAGGTGAAAAGAAAAATAAAGCAAGGGAAGGTGATATAGAAACACCTGATAGACAGTGAGCTCACAGGGGCAAGGGTTCTGTTTCTACTTTATTCTTTTCTCTTGATTTTCTGTCAAGTGCCACCATCTCAATTGCGTGATTTTGGATTGAATGTCAGATTACATATGCAAAATTGTAGAAATAATTTGAGGCTCTAATTATTATCCCTGTGAGGGTTGCTCTGTTTTCACGCCACTCTTATTGATGACTAGGTGGACTTTTAGGTTGTGAACAAAAGCCTCAGCAAGTCTTGGAGTCCAGTTTTAACTCCTCTGCCCTGTGAGTCAGCCAGGATTTTTGCTCAGCTTTTCAGCATCCCAGCCGCCACTTGCGGACCTCGCGTGGTGCACCGTTGTTGGAAGTGAAATGAGCAGCGGGTGGGAGTTGCCGACAATTTTAAACAGTAGACAGAGGCACCTGCACCGAGTGTGCTATAAAATGCAGCTTGTTAGGTTTTGAGCAGAAACAGTCATCCTGGGATACTGATGAAAAGCTGGGGCTTCCTCAAAGGCCTCATACTTTTTCAGCTAGGTCTTGATCTCTGAGACAATGGTCATCTCCCATCTGCAGCTGTCTCTTTGCTGTCGGTTCAGCCCTTGTGGATAGAGGTCAGAGGCAGGAACTTCTCAGTCAGGAAGTGCTTATCTCATCGAAGTCATTTAAAAGTGCCGTTTCACACAACCTTTAGATTTCTGCTCCACACCACTTCAAGTAAAATTAGTATTTAAAATTATCTTCTTCTAGACACCCAGGAAGAGAAGAAAATCCCCTTGCCCATTGTGATTCTCTTACCTTATCTAGTGACCCACCCCCAGTTGGAATCTAGGCAATAGGAGAATAAAACCTATCTACAACTTCCTCCTTTACTCTGGTAATTTTTTTTTTTTAAACAGTAGGTGAAGTTTTATTTTATTTACAAAAAATATTTTATTTTTTAATTTAATTTTAGTGAAGTATAGCTGATTTACAATATTGTGTTAGTTTCAGGTGTACAGCACAGTGATTCAGTTATATATATAAAAATATATACGTGTGTGTGTGTGTGTATATATATATATACATACATATATACATATACACATATTTATTGTTTTTCAGATTCTTTTCCCTTATAGGTTCTTACAGAATATATAGTTCCCTGTGCTATACAGTAGGTCCTTGTTGGTTATCTATTTTATGTAGTATGTATATGTTGATCCCAACCTCCTAATTTATCCCTCCTCCACCTTTCTCCTTTGGTAACTCTAAGTTTTTTTTCTATGACCATGTGGGTCTATTTCTGTTTTGTAAATAGGTTCATTTGTGTCATTTTTTTTCTTTCTTTTTTTTTTTTTTTTTTTAAGATTCCACTTTGAAATTGGTATAGCCACTATGGAGAACATTATGGAGGTTCCCTAAAACACTAAAAATAGTGCTACCATTATGATCCTGCAATCCCACTCCTGGGCACATATCTGAATAAAACTATAATTCAAAAAGATACATGCATACCAATGTTCACTGCAGCACTATTTACAATAGCCAAGACATGGAAACAACCTAAATGCCCATCAACAGATGAATGGATAAAGAAGATGTGGTACATATATACAATGGAATACTACTCAAACATAAAAAAGAATGACATGGGCTTCCCTGGTGGCGCAATGGTTGAGAGTCCGCCTGCCGATGCAGGGGACACGGGTTCATGCCCAGGTCCGGGAAGATCCCACATGCCATGGAGCGGCTAGGCCCGTGAGCCATGGCCACTGAGTCTGCACGTCCAGGAGCCTGTGCTCCGCAACGGGAGAGGCCACAACAGTGAGAGGCCCGCGAACCGCAAAAATAAAAAAAGAATGACATAATGCCATTTGCAGCAACATGGATGCAACTAGAGATTATCATACTAAGTAAAGCAAGCCAGACAGTGAACAACAAGTATCATATGATATCGCCTACTCCGGTAATCTTTTCTTTCCTCCTCCCACAACTTTCCAGGCCCAGAAGAGATAGACTTCCCTTTCCCTGCAAGTATCTCTTTCTATCACAGGCTTTATGTCCAGGGACTTGGGTAAGTACTGTGGAAGAATCCTCTGTGCTAGGTCATCCCATTTATTTAGCAAATCACCTCACCACAAAACCAAGCCTTGAAACTATTATTTTGGAAAAGAAGACACATTTTTACTGACCTACCCCACCCTCTTGTTTTGGAATGATAATACTCAAGATTGGTCTTAGAGATGGGAGACCATAATGGATCCTCATCTAGTGAGGGAAGTTAAAACACATCAGCTTAAACTTTATAAAATATTGGCTCTGACAAACTAGGAAAGCTCTCTTACTAAACAAAGCCCTCAAAAGTGTGGCTTCTTAGGCTTGATCTGATTGTGCATTTGCACTCAAGAGATTATTTCACCAATAAAATCCTAATAACCTATGTGAGAATCTAGCACCAGTACAGAATTTTATTTATCACCAAAGTCAGTCAGAAAGTGGTAGTTTATACCAAACGTAAGGTAGATAGCTAGTGGGAAGCAGCCTCATAGCACAGGGAGATCAGCTCGGTGCTTTGTGACCACCTGGAGGTGTGGGATAGGGAGGGTGGAAGGGAGGGAGACGCAAGAGGGAAGAGATATGGGAACATATGTATATGTATAACTGATTCACTTTGTTATAAAGCAGAAACTAACACACCATTGTAAAGCAATTATACCCCAATAAAGATGTTAAAAAAAAAGAAAGTGGTAGTTTAAAATAAGTCATCATGTGTTAAGTATTCTAAAAAGAATTACTTATTCAAACATTCAATTTTTTTTTTCCCATTTAATTCAAAAAATTTCATCAAACCTCAGTGACTGGGCTTCCCTGGTTGCGCAGTGGTTAAGAATCCACCTGCCAATGCAGGGGACACGGGTTTGAGCCATGGTCCGGGAAGATCCCACATGCCACGGAGCAACTAAGCCTGTGTGCCACAACTGCTGAGCCCAAAACCAAAAACACTGCAA
>NW_006780922.1:460869-468446 GCF_000442215.2 Lipotes vexillifer
TGCGGGAAAAAAAAAAAAAAAAAAAAATCTGTGGTCCATTCATACAATGGGATGCTGCCTAGTAATGGAAAAGAAACAACTGTGGACACACACAATAGTAATGATGAATCCCAAAGTTTCATGTTTAATAAAGGAAGATTCAGGCAAAATGACGCATACTCTTGGTTTCATTTAATATGGAACTCTTGAACAGGCAAAACTAACTGATGGCAGGAAAAAAAACAACAACAGAGTAACAACAAGGCTGCCTTTGAGATAGTAGGGTGGAGGTTTACAGATTTACTGGGAAGGGGCATGAATCAACTTCCTGGGGTGATGGGCAACATCTATACCTTGAGAGAGGTTTGGGTTACACATCTGTGTTATTTATTACAACTTGATGAATGGTACACTTGAAATTTGTGCATTTCTTTGCATATAAATTATACTTCAAAGGAAAAAAATAGGAACTGGAGATAAATATTAAACTCTAGTTATTGACGTGCATGCTGAAGTATTTTGGAGGGGAAGTGTAGTTATGTCTGTGATTTTTTTGAAATGCATCAGGAAATAACATTTGTCTGTTATAACAAATAACATGAATAGAGAATGGATAGATGAACACATAAATAAATATGATAAATCAAATATATCAAACTGTTAGTGGTAGGATATAGGTGGTAGGTTTATGGATGTTCACTGTAAAACAGATTCAACTTACCTGCATGTTTAATTTTTTTTCATAATTAAATGTTAGAAAATAATTGGGAAAAGAATGAAAGGGAGGGAGACGCAAGAGGGAAGAGATATGGGAACATATGTATATGTATAACTGATTCACTTTGTTATAAAGCAGAAACTAACACACCATTGTAAAGCAATTATACCCCAATAAAGATGTTAAAAAAAAAGAAAGTGGTAGTTTAAAATAAGTCATCATGTGTTAAGTATTCTAAAAAGAATTACTTATTCAAACATTCAATTTTTTTTTTCCCATTTAATTCAAAAAATTTCATCAAACCTCAGTGACTGGGCTTCCCTGGTTGCGCAGTGGTTAAGAATCCACCTGCCAATGCAGGGGACACGGGTTTGAGCCATGGTCCGGGAAGATCCCACATGCCACGGAGCAACAAAGCCCTCGAGCCACAACTACTGAGTCCACGTGCTACAACTACCGAAGCCCGCGTGCCTAGAGCCCGTGCTCTGCAACAAGAGAAGCCACTGCAATGAGAATCCCACGCACTGCAAGGAAGAGTAGCCCCCCTCACCGCAACTAGAGAAAGCCCGCGCAGCAATGAAGACCCAATGCAGCCAAAAATAAATAAATAAAATAAATTTATTAAAAAAAAACACAAAACCTCAGTGACTATAACTTGGTACAAAGGAAATAGGTAGGTGCCTTTTACTGATTGGTTTTGTCTTCTAGATTTGCACAACCCCTAGGACTATGGTGACTGGTTACTAGCAGAACTTTGGTGTTGAGAGTAGACTTACCACATCTTTTCTACAGATTTTAATTACAATGTCTTCCACTCTTGTGCAGTATTAGTCCCTATCTCCACCATCAAGTATTTATTGAGTTTAAACTAGTTATGTGCGACATATGAGGGGGTAATAAAGCATACACAGGCTTGGGCATGAAATAGACTACAGGTAAAGTAGCATTTGGGAAACTGAGAAGTGAGACTTCAAGTAATAGTTCTAGGCTAAAAGAATCTTGGAATTCAGTGATTTCTGGGAAGAGAGGAACTCTTCCCATGTTACATTAAGAACATGGACTCGAGGTAGACTGCCTGGGTTCAAATGCCATCTGTGCCACTTTTAGCTGTCACAAAATATTCACTCTGTTACAACACTAGAGATACTCTTAGTGGATAATATCCTTGTAAACGTGGCTCCTTAGGACTGGCCTGATCATGCCATTTCCCCTTAGGAGATAGTTTCACCAGTTAAATTCCAATAACTTCTGTGAAGGTCTAGCTTCAGTGCAGACTTATTTTTGTATTTCTCTGTTCCCCAGCTCCCTCTTTTGTAAAATGGAGATCATGATAATGCCTGTCTTATTGGGTTGTTCGAAAGAGTAAATGAATCAATGTTTGTAAAGCACTTAGATCAGCTTGGAACCTATTAAACATTGAATAAACAAAAATCAACATATGCCCAGAAGCTATTTTTCTATTAAAAACTCACCATTGTATAAAACACCTTCTAATCCCATAGTGGACAAGATAGAAGAAAACAGAACAAAGCTAAAAACGGAAGACAGAGCTGAAAACTATGCAAGGAATATATACAATTTCTTTGATGATAAACAACTAGAGAAAGTCTTTCTCAGGGGTCCAGTTTGAAAGAGTGCACACTTTCTTAAATTCTAGGGGGGCACAGATGTTTGCACAGCTAGAGTTAAAATAGACAAATTCTGTAAACAAAGTCTAAACTGTAAACAGTTGTCTCTGCAACCGATAGTAAATGCCATGGCATCAAGCAGCAACTACAATGATGCAGGCAGAGCAGGATATGAACCTCATGGGACTTAGAAGATGCCAGTAGGTGGTGCAGAGCTGAAAGATGAAAGATTGAAATCTGAGTAGGAATAGCATGGATAGCTTTGTGTTTTCACCGGATCCTTAGTGAAAAGCTTGCAGAAGTTAAAACCACATGTATGGGGCTTCCCTGGTGGCGCAGTGGTTAAGAATCCACGTGCCAATGCAGGGGACACGGGTTCGAGCCCTGGTCCGGGAAGATCCCACATGCTGTGGAGCAACTAAGCCCGTACACCACAACTACTGAGCCTGCGTTCTATAGCCCGCGAGCCACAACTACTGAAGCCTGCGTGCCTAGAACCCGTGCTCCACAAGAGAAGACACTGCAATGAGAAGCCCATGCACCGCAACGAGGAGTAGCCTCCACTCGCCACAACTAGAGAAAGCCCACGCAACAAAGACCTAATGCAGCCAAAAATAAATAAATAAAATAAAATAAAATAAAAACAAAAAAACCCACATGTATAAGTATTTCTGGTTTGAGCTATATATATGTATGTATATGTATATATACATACTTAAGCATATATATATGTATATAAAGTGATTAAGGGATTTTCATTTCATATAACTCTTAAGTCACTTTTAGTAAATTCTCTTGAATAACCAACATTCAAGAGAAACTTCTTGTAAATAACTGTATAGATAGAGGTCTGAATGAGGAGAACTCTAAGAATACACAGTCCAGATACTCTTATGAAAGGCTTCATTGCATACAGTGTAACAGTTAATACCATGTGTAATTAAGATTATACATGTTCAGGGACTTCCCTGGTGGTCCAGTGGTCAAGAATCTGCCTTACAATGCAGGCAACGTGGGTTCAGTCCCTGGTCAGGGAACTAAGATCCCACATGCTGCAGGGCAACTAAGCCCACACGCCACAACTCCTAAGCTCGCGTGCCTCAATGAGAGAGCCCACATGCTGCAAATTACAGAGCCCATGCACTCTGGAGCCCCTGCGCCACAACTAGAGAGAAAACCTGCATGTGACAGAGAGAAGCCCGCACACCACAGTAAAGATCCTGTGCCACAACGAAAGATCCTGCATGCTTCAACAAAGACCTCACGTGCCACAATTAAGACCCAACGCAGACAAAAAAAGAAAATAAATAAAATAAAATAAATATTAAAAAATAATAAAATACAATGCCACCTTCGTGTGGCACATATATACAATGGAATATTACTCAACCATAGAAAGAAATGAAATTGAGTTATCTGTAGGGAGGTGGATGGACCCAGGATCTGTCATACAGAGTGAAGTATGTCAGAAAGAGAAAAACAAACACCGTATGCTAACACATATATATGGAATCTAAAAAAAAAAAAAAGTGGTTCTGAAGAACCTAGGGGCAGGACAGGAATAAAGACACAGATGTAGAGAATGGACTTGAGGACATGGGGAGGGGGAAGGGTAAGCTGGGACGAAGTGAGAGAGTGGCATGGACATATATACACTACCAAACGTAAAACAGATAGCTAGTGGGAAGCAGCCGCATAGCACAGGGAGATCAGCTCGGTGCTTTGTGACCACCTAGAGGGGTGGGATAAGGAGGGTGGGAGGGAGGTGCAAGAGGGAAGGGATATGGGGACATACGTGTGCATGTAGCTGATTCACTTTGTTACACAGCAGAAACCAACACAACAATGTAAAGCAATTATACTCCAATAAAGATGTTAAATAAAATAAAATAAAATGCTACCTTCAAAAAAAAGATTATATACGTTCATGGGAACTTTAACGTATGGAGAGGGTTTTGCGGAGAGGGACACACAGGATGATGTATACAATTTAAATGCTAAGTTTATTACTCTGAAATCAAATAAATCGAAGAAAAAAGGAAGTTTTTCTTGAGCATTGAAATATTTACAATAAATTTGATTGATTATATTCCTTAAACAATTATATGTTGCTATGGTTAATTCATCAAACCCCTTAAACAGCAGACATGCAAAAAAGACCACAAAACTCATTAAGTTGATGTATATACACCTTCTTTAACAGTCAGCACCATGGACTTAATATCTCTGTTCTATTTTCCTGTACCTGTTTTTGTATATTTCTTATATTATCATCATTCTTATTGTGATAACAATAAGGGATTCAGTGATATCATTTTGATTCTTTGTGAGGGTTTCAGTAACGCTTGCAGGGCCCCATCTCCCAAATAATACCGTCTCAGACCTGCTGAGGTTATAGTTATTGGGTAAAAGATCAATTGATTCTAATAGCTAAATGGGTTTATGGGGGGTGGCAAAAATTAGATTGTGGTGATGGTTGTACAACTCTGCCAATACACGAAAAAGTATATTACATCACATACTTTAAATGGGTAAATTAAATATATGTGAATTATATCTCAATATAACTATAAAAAATGGATCAATTGATTCTTGGTTGCTTCTGCCAAGGAGATTCAAAAATCAAGGCATTAGTCATTCTGAACTTCCTTTTAATAGCTACATTTTGCTTGTTCCATCAGTGTGGGTTTTTAAGTCCTCATATATTTTATAATTTTGAGCCTGGTGTCTTTCCCACAAAATGATTTTTTAAAAGTCTTCTTTGACCAATGTATGGCATGTAATTATAACTCCTTAAAATAATTTTAATTCATAGGTGCGTCAAAGGTTTTGCCCTCGGGGAAGTCAGGAAGGTGTCCGAGTAGTTAGACTCAAAGGGTCCCTGCGAAATGTATGAGTTTAGAGGTTAAATGCACTGGTCTTACGTCTAACTACCTGGAATTAAATCACAGCTCACAGTACAGAACCCGTGTTTCAGTTTCCTCCTATAAACTGGGAATGATAATAACACCTAATTTACAGGGCTATTAGAGGGATCGAATGAGTTAGTATATGTCAAGCACTGGAACATAGGGCTATTATTACCATGAAATATTATTAATAAATAATACCTTTCTATCCATCACTTTGTCCATTCTTTTCATATTTGGTTATTTTTTGTGACCACTGATGTTGACTAGTCCTTCCTGTTTTCCATGTAGTATCTACTTTCCCTGCTCTATTTGGTTTACTCATTATTCTTTGTGTTTATTCTTCCATTAAACAGATAGACACATGTTTATTTATATTTCTAAAAGTGACATAGAAAATAAAACAATATCTATAAAAATGAATACTCCGCTTTACTACATATTAATGTGAATGAAAGAACTAGTCATTTCCTCTTCTATTCCCCCTAATTTTGCTTGATCATTATCTTCCCACATACTTTAAAATAACATTTCTCTTTTGACTATTGTATGTCCATACCCTTTTATAGATTCACTATGTTCCAGTTGTCATTTTCATCAACATTGTAATCAACATCATTTTTACTATTATTTTATTGCTCAAATTATCAAATTTGACCATTAAGACCTAGTTTAAGTTAGACATTAATTCTTTTTAGCATTGCCCCTGAGATCTTTGAAGAGTCTTCCAGAAAATGATCAGCACCACGTTGACAGTTTCTGCCCTGGCACGGTAAATCAGTCATCCTCCAAAAAGCACTGAATCCTCAGGGCAGGTGAGAATAAGATAGAGCCAAAAGTGGACACTAGAAGTGCACTGGAGGAATTGGGGTCTGAAGAAGGACATATAGAAAGAAAGATATAGCTCTTGGCCTACTGGTTAAAGCACAACTGGGATGTAAGTTCCATAAGGTCATAAGTTCTCTCTATGGTTATGAGTTCATATTGCTCATTCCATTTTTTCCCAGTATGTTACATTGCTATCCCATACTTCTAGTACATAATTGTATCTACTATCAAAACTTTCTTCTACTCTGATAACAAAGTAAATTTTTTATTTATGTTTTAAAAATCCATGCTCTTAGAATATTCATCACCTAAAAGGCAGAAGTTGCATGTTTGGCCATCAGCCTACTAGTGATAAGAATTTTTTTTTTTGATCCAGTTTCAGCTTTAGGAATTAAAGAAACAAAGTGCAGAAAATGGTCTTTCTAATCAATGAATGTGAAAACCGATTGATCTTATGTGATATTAACATAAAAATGGTTGAACTATACGTTGGATTAAACTTTTTTTTTGCTTCTTTTGCTTTCCTTTTTTCACAAGCTCAAACCCTTCCATGTTCTAACTGTATACACCTATTTTGCCTTATTAAAGCATTCAAGTACTGTTGATGAATAGATAACACACTATTATATACTAAAGTGTACAGATATTAATACGTTCAGTCTCATTGACACATAAGACAGCCCAGTGATGTGACAAGCCTTTGGAAAATAAAGTCCCAATTTGGCTGAAACTCCAATTCTTAGTTAACTTCTCACCATTATAGGCCCCTAGAGACAAACCAGCATATGAAATTCATAGATTTTGATTATAAGTTGTAAAATGATATCTGTAAGTCAGGTCCTATGAAGAATACTGCCTGTCAAATCTATATCTAACTATTCTCATTTTAAATAAATCACGCGAATTCAGAGTAAACCTAACTTTTAGAAGATTTGGTGTAAAAACTACATCATGTTATGCTTCCACTACAGAAATGTACTTTTGCACCATCTTTGAAGGAAAATATAATAAATACAGAAAAATTATTTTCAGTACAACTGTTTGGCAGCAATTGAAGTGATAGTTACATATCAGAAATAAGAGCCCTGGAATCAGATTTTAATTAAAATTCTGGCTCTAGCATCTATGTCCAGTAAGGCTCAGGGCAAGTTTACCTAACTTCTATAAGCTTTTGTTTTCCTACATTTGAAACAGGAAGAATACTTGCCGCTTAGTTATTGTGAGGATTACATAACATTTAAAGCAACAGTGAACATGACTATCTATAGAAGTTATTACTAAATGGGTTTTCTTTATAGACTTATTGTATGATTCTATAAGGCCCTTCTTCCTCAGAGTAACAGTATTCTTATATGTAGATCTTGCCCTGATGGATAGTGAACTGTGATGATCCTCAAGACCTGGCATTTTGTAAGCACCCCATGCTCCTGAAAAGAGCAGAGGTTCGGGCTTCCCTGGTGGCACAGTGGTTGAGAGCCCGCCTGCCGATGCAGGGGACACGGGTTCGTGCCCCGG
>NW_006780922.1:468456-479172 GCF_000442215.2 Lipotes vexillifer
GCCGCTGAGCCTGCGCGTCCGGAGCCTGTGCTCCGCAGCAGGAGAGGCCACAACAGTGAGAGGCCCGCGTACCGCCAAAAAAAAAAAAAACAAAAAAAAAGAGCAGAGATTCTAGGTGGCAGAGGAGGAGGAGTTTGAGAGGTCGCCTAGATCTTAGGATATAGCCGGTCTCTCTAAAAAAAGTTCCCTGATGTTAATCTGAACCTGACTTCTATTAGGCAGAGTGGAAAGACACATGGGACTATCTGATCTTCAAGCCAGATAAAGCTTCGAACATATAATAGTTCATTATTCTCTTTCAGGGCTTTTCAAAACTTAGACTAAGAATTTCTTGTTTACTGAGATTTAGTAAGATGTTGCTATATGAATTAATTGATGGAAAGCTCTTTAATGATGTTAATAATAGTAAGGACAATAAAAGACATTAATTTCTTCAGTGTGGTTCAGTTGGAATTTGAAGGACCGCGATGAACTTTTGTTTGGGGGAAATATTTATTAAACAATGATGGCCCCCATTTAGTGTCACAATGAAGGGGGCTTATATTGAGAAGTGACCGATACTTGAGGTTTGATAATTAAATTCTTAATTCTAATCAAGAAATGTAGTGTTAAACACATGGTCCTGGCGCCCCTTAGCGTACAAATGGATTATTACAGTTACACTGATACTCTCCCTTGTCCTCAGTACTCTGATAAAGTTACAGATCTTTGAGAAAAGATGCTAATATATAACCCCCCAAAATATACATGTTGAAAATAATATCTGTATCACCACCCACTTTGTGATGTACTTAACAATCTTTGCTGTTTCTGTATCGTCATACAGCTCCAATGAACCTGATGAATTCAATTTAGAAGTTCTTGATGCCATATTTTTGGGTCATCCTTGTGCCATGTGAGTAAACTAGGATAAAATGGATTTCCTCAGTGTTGTTGTTTTTTTTTTCTCCAAAAAACATCTGGAAAATATACTCTGCCTAAAAAGTAGTGGGGCGGAGAGGCAAGAAAGCAAGAATAATACATGGGGTTGT
Source organism: Lipotes vexillifer (assembly GCF_000442215.2). NCBI lineage: Eukaryota > Metazoa > Chordata > Mammalia > Artiodactyla > Lipotidae > Lipotes > Lipotes vexillifer. Next base: position 469,488 of record NW_006780922.1, read on the forward strand.
TTTAGTTTACTAGGACTGCCCGAACAAGATGGGTTGGCTTAAACAACAGAAATGTATTTTCTCACAGTTCTTGGAGGCTGGAAGTCCAAGATAGAGAGAGCTGGCTTCCTCTGAGGCCTCTCTCCTTGGCTTGAAGATGGCCAGCCTGTTGCTGTCCCTTCAAATACCTGTCCCTCTGTATACTTGTCGCTGGTTTTTCTCTTTGTATGTCTATCTCCTCTTCTGATGAATATACCAGTCAGATTGGTTAGGGCCCATATTAACAACTTCATTTTTACTTAACTATGGGTCTGAAGGCCCTATCTCTAAATACAGTTATATTCTGAGGTACCAGGGGTTAGGGCTTCAAGATATGAGTTTTGGAGAAAGAAAATTTAATCCATAGCAGGGGTCTATGAAACAAGGTTAGTCTCACGGATGATGCTTTAGTGAACTTCCCAGCATGACAGCTTCAGCAGGTCAGAGAGTAACCAGTACAGCTTGAAACAGGAAGATACAAGACTCCCACAGTGATTTCCACAAGAGAAACAGTAAACTCATAGAGTTACCTGAAGTGTTTGAAAATATTGAGATAATATTTAGTCTGCTGCAGATCTGAGAGTGAATTGGTGATATGTACAAATAAAACTAAGCAAATAAAAAAATGTGGCAGTTATTAACTCCATGGAGAAGAACAGAGTTGTACAAGAAAGGAAACACAAGCATAGCACATTACATGGCTAATTATGAATAAGATTTTCATAGTTACAGTGATAAAAACATGGGTTGTTTTTCTAATGAAAACTGTTACATAACTATCAAAAAGATGGGCAGGGTAGGTGTAAAAGGAAAATCCTCAGCTTTTGTAATAGGAAGTCAATATATCATACCTAAAACTGAAAACAAACAAACAATTCAAGAAATGGTTGTAGAGCATGATATTAGATATATGGAAGCAAAGAAGAGAATAAAGAGCTACAGAGTTTACAAAGCTTACTTCTGGGAGTGAAATAAAGGGGATAGGTAGAGGTGAGGCAGGACACTACCATTTTGCATTAAACTTTGGTAGAAATTTTGACTTGTTAAACTATGAACATATAATAAGTTTCTTAAAAACTAAATGAGAAGATTCAAAATAGAATTTCCACTTAAGACCTCTATGCCGATAACTGCCAAACTAAAATTCTAGTTCAAATATCTCTCTGGACTGGTCTGTCTTACCAGTTTTTGACACCCCCATTGCCTGGTCCATAACCAGCTCCTTATTCCCCAGCCTGCCGCTGCTTCCTCCTGCCTCCTCATGTGCCCCTCCCCCTCCCCACCCTCTTGTAGTTTTCCAAGCCGGAAGTAGCACTGTAATTCAGCCAATCACCCAAATCAGAAAACTAAATGTCACACTTCTCTGACTTACTCCCAACACAAACACTGAAATTTTTTCAATTCTACCTCTTTACAATGTCTAGAATCGGTTTTCTTTTCTCCATCCCCGCTGATTCTCACTTAGCTCTGCTGTTATTGAACTTACAGTTCTGCATAGATATGTAAAGTATTCTCCTGTCTTTAGTTCTCATCACATACTGGTCCTTCTGCTGGGACCAGTTTTCTGTCTTTCTCTTTTACGGATCAGCAAAAACACTGGATCTTCCAGAAAGCTCTCCCTGATATATTCAACTCTTAACTCATTTTTACCTAGATATTTTATTTATGCCTAACTACTGACACAAAGAAGACACACAATTTTGCTTCAAGAATAAATAAATATTCCATATGATCCAGCAATCCCACTCCTGGAAATATATCCTGATAAAACCATAATTCAAAAAGATACACGCACCCCTAGGTTCAGAGCAGCACTATGTACAATAGCCAAGACATAGAAGCAACCTAAATGTCCATCGACAGATGAATGAATCAAAATATTCCGTATATACAATGGACTATTACTCAGCCATAAAAAGAAATGAAATAATGCCATTTGCAGCAACATGGATGCAACTAGAGATTATCATACTAAGTGAAGTCAGAAAGAGAAAGACAAATACCATATGATATCACTTGTATGTAGAATCTAAAATATGTCACAAATGAACCTAACTGTGAAACAAAAACAGAATCATGGACACAGAGAATGGACTGGTGGTTGCCAAAGGGGAGAGGGGTGGAGAGGGATGGAGTGAGAGTTTGGGATTAGCAGATGAAAACTGGTACCTATAGAATGGATAAACAACAAGGTACTACTGTATAGCACAGGGAACTATTTCAATATCCTGTGATAAACTAATGGAAAAGAATATGAAAAAGAATGTATATATGTGTATAACTGAGTCACTTTGCTGTACAGGAGTAATTAACACAACAGTGTAAATCACCTATACTTCAATAAAAAAAATTTTTTAAAGAATGAAATGGATCAAATAAATCAGAATTGATAAATTCCAAGAGAACGAGTCTTTTTCTTTGATCACTGGTGAGCAGTCATTTCTAGGTTACTGAGATATAGATAGAAAATTACATATGTGTTCCACCTAAGTTCTATGCTGCACAGAAAATTTTTAAACTATTTTAATGAGAAGTCCAAATGTTCTATCATCTGTATATTCAAACATGGCCTTTATGTGAAGTAGGAAACTGCCAGTCAGTGCAGGTGTTTTCTTCTAACACATAGATATTATGAAAGAAACGTCTTTCTGCTTAAGGAGGTGTCTTCTGCTTGGGAGGTTAAACTCAGTAGAAGCACACTGTCTGCTTAGGAGACATCTGTCAGAGATTTAGCTATGCCTTTTCCCCCCTTTCCTCTCTTAGTGGAGCAACTTTCAGTTTGCCAGGAAAGACCTCAACCCTTGCTCTGCTAGGATGTCAGGGAGATGCATATTCATCTAAGGTGGCTAGGGACAGGGTGAACTTGGGTGGCTGCTTTTATTTTCATAGAAAATTTATTTTAAGATAAAAAAATTTCTCCCTCCATTACGATATAATTTTGACAGCTCAGGGGGTAAACAGTCACAAGAGGTTGCTGAGTAGAAAAATTCTAGTACAGCTAACTTTAGGAAGAATTTAAAATGAAACAACTGGTGTATAAGCAACAGAATTACCTTTGTCATCTCCTTCAACTTTTCAGTACTGGAACTTTCCAGGAGCTAAGCACATACCTGGAATGAATCTAATTTTCTCATACACATTTATTATATAAGTAAGAGGTGACAAAATAAAATTATGCTGTTGTGTATTTACCCCATTGTTTTTCTGTGAATGTGATGTGGTAGAAAAAAACTGCACTGGGAAACACAAGTCATGTGTTCTATCCTGGTTCATTCCTTACTTTGTGACCTTGAACAAATTATTTCAGCAATTCAAAGCTCAATTTCATTTTCTACAAAATGGGGATTATATGTCTTGCCAAATACCAAGTTTTAAAAAATATGTCAGATTTATATGGAAGTGCTTTACAAATGCAAATTATTATTTCTTGGATAATATATAACATTTATTATTTCAATAATAAGCATTTAAATAACAAGTACTATATGTTATAATCAATTCATAATTTGTTATTTTCTCTATAAAATATACAATAAATGTATATATAATTTAATATATATCTGTAATTATATTGTCTATTATATAATATATATTAAAATGTTAATTATATATATTTATTATTAAAATTTTCAAGCATAAGGATAAGCTAGTTAGAGGCATAATGTACACAATATAGATTTATTGTTTACATGGTTTGTTCATTGTATACGTTTGTGAACACTTACTCAAAGCAGAACAATACTCTAGAGCAGGCTAGGGTTGTGCTATGAAAGGGCTTAACACTATGGTTAGGAGTTAAGATGTGATTTGTTGCCAAAAAAGAATAGAATCATTTTTATTCATGCTTTTATTCATTTGAAACTATTAATTCTCTAATATATTTGAGCCACTGCTAAATAGCTCAAATAGCTTAGGGAGAATAAAAAGATTAATATCGCTCAGCCTCTGTCATCTAGCCACACACAATCTAGTCGGGGTAAGAAAGAGAAAATTTGCAATAGAATAGTCTATGCATGCTATATAGCATGTTATAAAATCATAAAAAAGTAATAATTCTGAATGGAGCAAGGACAGGCCTAAAAATGCTACACAGAGGAGAAAGGTCTAGAATGTGAAGGATAAGCGGAAAAGGTGAGATAAAAAGGAATTTCAAGTGACAAGGCACAGTAGCATAAAGTGACATAACTAAATCTGGGTCTGAGGAGCAAGCTTGTGCCTAAAGATTGGGCAACATGACAAGGAAAAACTGATGATTAGAGAAGAAATGGATGCAGGTCACGAAGAGCCTCTAATGCTAAGAGACTTAAACTTTATTCTGCAGATATTAGACTATCCCAAAGAGTTTCAAACAGACAAGTGTCCATGTCAGATTGTGTATTTGTGCGTGTGTGTGTGTCTGTGTGTGTGTGTGTTTGTTCGGAAAGTAGTGTGGAGGATGAATTCCAGTGTGAAGAGGTTAGATTATTGTAACAGATTTAAAACATGTTGAAACTGTGAAATAAAATGATTTTCAAGGGGATAAAGACTTGGGGGTGATCTGGGTGAATATTTTAGGATTACAATGATAAAATACTAATGAAATATGAGGGGGAAGTTAATGTCCAAGGTGGGTTTGAGGTATGGGTATTAGTGGTGAACAAAATTACATTTAGGGTATGTTGAGTTTTACCTTTAGATCATTCAAAAGGAAATTTTTACTAAGTCATGTAAGTCTAACCTCTGTAGAGAATTAACAGGTATGAGAGAGGGATAAATATAAAAGTTATTTTACAAAGCTGATTTTCAAATTTATGGGTGCTGGTTAAAGAGCTTAAGAAGACTATTGAGTGTTAAGAGCTTACAGGAAGGGGAACTCTGTTCCTCACAGCTGTCATCAGGTCAAGGAGCAATACTGAAATCTTTCATGACATTAAAATGTTATTCTCTATTGAAATGAAATGGATGGTCATTCACTAGTTAGTCATATCTGCATAGCAAAATTATGTCAGGATACACAATAGAATAAAAGTTTTCAATAAAAATTGTTAGGTATAAGCTGTACAGAACTTTCTAAATTTCAGGATTTTATTGATCAGAGCACAACTGAAGTATAATACAGGCAATCTGAGACAATGTATTTCTTCCTACGTCTTAGGTTCTTCAACTTAAAAATGAGGACTTTTAGCAGCAAAGTATGACAGTGATGAACCGTTCCTTCCTATTCCTACGGACTCAGGCAGGGCTGTATTAGCATCCAGGCTGTGCCATGTACTGTCATGACCCTGTACCACTGGCTTTAACTGTCTTATTACATTCAACCGTTTTATGGTCCTGGTGGTTTTGGTGACCAGGTATGGGGACTCGAGGTATCTTTGAAATAACTAGACAAAATAATAAAGGATAGGTGACATTTAGCTATCTAGGCATCTTTGTTTAAAATGTTAATAAGGATATTAAATCTTATCTATCCATTTCCATCTTACTAATTTACTTATCATGTGAAATGGATCCCTTGTTAAGAAGGAGAAATAACAGGTCACAGTCCTATCATTTGATCTCTGATTTTAAAATTCGAGCTTAAAGACTGTTTTGCCGTCTTAATTCAGTCTCGCTTTCTGAAGAAAAATGGGTAATGTTTGCATATATTCTAATCACTAAAGTTACTTTAGTTGATGGGTTCTCAAGAATCTAATTACCTTCATGGTACAAAATATATCTTTCTTCGTGTCACTGTTTAGAAATGAAATATACAAAACACAATATAAATGCATGTTATTTAAAAACTGAAGGCAAGAAGTAATACTTTTTCCATCTTTAATGACAAGATACCTCCTTTATTATTGTGGTCTATTGGCCATGCTGTAACATTCTATATGACTTCATTGCATCACTAATTTAGTTCTGTAAATGGGCGTATTAGTGGATAATTAAAAACTTAAGAATTATGCAACTTGACAAAAAAGCTTTGTCTTTCTATACAACTGATTGTTTTCATTTTTCTTTATACTTTTGAAAACATTTAAGTTTTTAAAAAATATGATTTACTTCCATTATATTGATATAAAACATTTGCTCTCATTCCCTTTATAATTCTTTTCCATTAATATCCTGTTTTACTAATTTGGTATTATTTGAACTACCTATAGATATATCAAAATTCTTAATATAGTACTAAATATAAGATTTTGATATTAGGGTTTTTTAATTTTAGATTTTGAAACAAAATTCTTTTTATCAATGTGAATGTTTTAAATAATTTAGTAGGACAGAATCTACTAAGCTCAATTATCCTTATCATTTATTTTCTTGCTAATAGAAATAGTCAACCAGATTTGCCCTAAATATCAAATATTATCTTAAAGACTTAAAAGTTGTCCTATGTCTAAATGTATAATGCACAGAAAGCAAACTTGCTTTGCTGATTTATAACAGGGGTCAGAAAATTCTTCTGTAAGACTAGATACTATGTATGTTGGGTTTTGTGGAGAAGAGGCAAAACTGAGAGTATTATGTCGTTTCTCATGTAACAGGGAAAACGTAAAGTCCACAATTTTTATTGACAAACTTCAAAATATAGGAATAATTGAGTATAATATTTTGTAATATTAGTCTACTAATGAAAATAAAATTGTTTTGAGGGAACAATATTTTGCTCAATTTGTGTTCAAAGTTAGTGTTCCCCTATCATCAAATCAACTGAAGATGTTCATCAATAAGAAACAGTCTTAGGTTGAAGTTCATAGAAAATTAGGTGGTAGACTGGATGTGGCCTGTGGGCTGTAGTTTGTCAACCCAACCAATGAGTTAAAAGATGCTTCAGCGAAATTTGAACATCTTTAAAATAGTTAAGAAAATGTTGGAACAGTTTTAATTGCAGCTATAAGATTTAATGAATACCAAAAATAAAACCCAATACTATTATCTATAGATGTCTATGCAAAGTTGTGATCCATATATTGTACTTTTTATAAACTTGATGCTTAATTATCCCAACTACAAGTCAAAGAGTGATTGTTGGCAAATGCAAGACTTACATGCTGCTGAATTGCCATACTATTAATGCTACATAGTTTTCACCCTAGATTGGGAATCATGCTATTGACTTTTCAGGATTTACAAGGATATGTATTTTGTTTTGCCATCCCACAGGCAGAAAAATTATATGTAAACATTTTACCAAGTTTTCCAGAGAAATAAGAAGTGACTACAGAGAGGCTTCCCACGAAGCATAGGGTTGGACCACTCCGTGTCATCCTTCAATATAGTGAGCTATGAAGAGCCCTGAATCCACAACTCTCACCTGGATACCAGGGCAAATGACTGCTACATAAAGATTTTGCTCTAGCCTTAGCAATGGTAATTGTGTCTTTCATTTTCCATCATTTAAAGACTATTCCTAAGCCAGAAACTGAGGAGATTCAGGGTTAAGCTTCTCTTTTGTTCCTGATTTTACGCCAGAACTATTAGCTCAGCTACATGGTTATCACTGACTTTTGCCCTTGCCCTAGAGACTTGGTCTCAATATGTTGCTCTTCAAATTTGAGTCTGGCCTCAGTAACCTGGCCTGCTCCTGTTTCCTCTAAATCCATGGTGCTGCCCTCAGGCTTGGAGTTGGCCTGTGAACCCCAGCCTTGACACCAAAGCACTGCTGTCTACTTTGGACCTCTGGAAACTGCATTCTGGTCTTGGGTCTCCAGAGTCTGGCCAAGAACAGGCTCACAGCCTGTCCACTACCACGGTTGTCAATTATTCTGATAATTGGCAAGATTTCACCTTGTTCTAATGACATGAAGAACTCTCTGTCCCCAACGATGGCTGTTTGGTGAGGGGTTATTTTCTGTATTTTACCAATCTAGTTACTGATGACTACAGGGCTCAAGGGACAAGGCTACCTGGTCAATCAAGGTCAAAATGGGGGCTAAAATGAATGCTAGCAGTTCAGCAAATGACTACAAATCAGAGTGACTGAACCTACTCATCACATCCAAGTCTGTTACAGGAAATAGGCCTGATGAAATACAGTAACTTAATCCACCAGACACAACATGCTCTGTCCATCAAGCAAGCAAGACATCACCTTCTTATTTTTCCCTTTAAAACAACTCAACTTCCATATAGAAACTTTCTAGATTTGTCTGAACATCTTTTTGTGCTTCACCTCCCTGTAGACTTGTGTTGGCCTCATTTAGGTATTTAAGAGAGTACCATATTAGACTTCCATCCACCAAGTGTTAACAAGCTATGTAGGTTAACATGCATTTATATGCACTTTTGCATCGTGCTCATTAGGCATGTTTATTAATTATTATCATGATAAGTGTAATATTTAAGCTTGCAGAGGGGTTTCACTGTTATGGAGGCAACTGCAAACAATTTCAACTGGCTGTATTTTGGAACCATCTCTCTGCTACATTTTCCCACTTACGTAAATGCATTATATAACAAGCATCATCTTAGATGTATGTAATGCAACCGGGTCACTACTCAAGAACTGAAAATACCACAGAGATGAAAATAAATTTCAGAGTAAAAAATGCTTTAGGTTGTGCCAACACTTCCAATTCCCCAAGTGCCTGCACTTAATCATGATAGGCTCTGTAGTAGAAGACCGAAGGACAATCGCAGAAGTGTTGTTTATTTACTTGGGGAGGATTCATTACCTCCAACATTATTTGACATGAAAACAGATGTACCTCTGTCACTGCTTTGACCTCTCTAATAAGATGAACAACTAGGCTGATACAGTTATTGATCAGAGCAAAACCCATTCCATTGGAAATAGACAATAGATGCACAGCAGTGTAAACAAGGATTTAACATCTGCTCCAAGTAGACTGGCTATTAATCTGGAATCTAAAATGGCACAACTAGCTGTTTGGCAGTGCTACCTCTTATTGTAGGTACACAGTTACAAGGACTTCTTATATTACTCAGTGGGCAATGTTTTATGAATGTGGGTAATTGTATATGAAACTTGTAAATCAAATATCTCAAACTAGGTCTGCATTCTAAATGTGTTGAATATTGAAAGTGTTTATCATTTTGCAATTAACTTGCCTTTTTTTCTAAAGGTAACAAGAAGTATTTGTGAATATTAGTGGGTACTTACTGAATAACCAATTCAGATGCTCTTTCACTGTTAATATTTACAATATTTATATAATATAATCTTACTAAAAGTGTTACATTAATAAAATGTCAAAACAAAGCTTGCATGTGATGAGGTACAAACAGAGCATTTTGAATGAGTGCTTTAAACAAACACTTGAATTTGTTTAAGTTAGCTAGGAGCAATTTTATAAACTTTGACAGTTTTAAATGTTTTTCAAGTTCTTGTATGGGTCTATTTTTCATGGCTCTTAAATACTAAAAAAAAATAAAAAGCAACTAACAAATATTTAACACAAATTATATATATGACTAGGTAAGGACCAGGAACCATTCAGTAACTACTTTGATACAACTCAGTTAAGGTAGGTATGTGTCTTGGGGAAAGGATAGTGGGAAAGCAGGACAGAATGATGGGGTCTGAATATTTCTGTGTATTTCCATTTCTCCTGAGTTACCCTTTTCTGTCATAATAGAGATAAATTTGTTTTAAACTTTAAGTTGGATGAATATTTATACACCACACACACACACACACACACACACACACACACACACACACACACACACACACACAGTT
>NW_006780922.1:479185-499659 GCF_000442215.2 Lipotes vexillifer
ACACCACACACACACACACACACACACACACACACACACACACACACACACACACACACACACACACACCCCAGACTGGACTTTCTGCCCATTTAGTCAAACTTATAAAAGGGAAGAATAATGATGTGTTTTCTGAAGCAGGTAATTTGTACCAGGCATGCCTGAATCAATAGTTCTTTGTTTGTTTGTTTGTTTTAGCTGCGTTGGGTGTTCGTTGCTGCTCACTGGCTTTCTCTAGTTGTGGCGAGTAGGGACTGCTCTTTGTTGCTGTGTGCAGGCTTCTCCTTGTGGTGGCTTCTCTTGTTGTGGAGCACAGGCTCTAGAGCACGGGCTCAGTAATTGTGGCACACGGGCTTAGTTGCTCCTCGGCATGTGGGATCTTCCTAGAGCAGGGCTGGTACCCATGTCCCCGGAATTGGCAGGCGAATTCTTAACCACTGTGCCACCAGGGAAGTCCATCAATAGATTTTTTTTTTTTAATGATCTCAATAGAACAACTTCTGTGCCAACTCATATGCTATAAATATTAGATGTGCCGTACTGAAATTGCTTTTTTTCTCCATAGAGATTTACTGACAAATTTAAACCCCTCAACATTCTAAATGTAGAGTTTATGCAATGATAAATGTCATTAACCATTTCTCTATCACTTGGTTCATCCCTTTGTCTATGGACCTATGTATGCCTTTTCATTAGACGTCATAAAGAGAAAAAAGTTCAAGTTGCTTCTCTTAGAGAGCTCAATTCTTTTTCACACAGTAGAAATGAAAATGGATTAAAAATCCCATATGATGAAGTTGTTTACAAAGTTTTAAATAAAAATATTCAAAAATTATAAATACAATGCTCTCAGACTCAAAAGGGCAGTGAAATTTGGACACACTCGAACATTTAAGAATAATTTTTGGATGATTTCTCCATCGGTATCAATTATTCTACCTTTTAAAAATATTCCATTAATTTGAAAGTATAAAATTTATTACATGAGGATGACAACTGTACAAATGGACTACATAAAGAGATTTTGTCCCTATGGAAGCCAAACTTGCTTTGTCGCATAGCCAAGTTATCTCTGTCAATCTTCTTAACTACTGAAATTCTTCTTACAGTTGCTTTAACTATAATATTTGTGAAAAATTTTAGAAGTAGTTAAAATAGAGTAGAAAGAATACTAAAATATTCTTGGTCATTTTCTTTCAGGCAAAGGCATACGGGTCATAAGCAAAATATGGTATCTTGATGTTATCAGGGTTACTACCACTTATAATGATATATATATATATGTATATATAGTATACCACTTTAGTGGAGAAACACATTTTCATTTACATTTCTCATTTAAACTTTAAACTGATCTTAATAAACTGATAACATAGGTAGGTAGGTAAATAAAGCGATTTCTCATCATCGATTAACAAGTAAAGAAAGTGAATTAGAGACTTGTCCAAGATCATCTTCTGAGCAGCAGTAGAGCAGAAACTCAACCACTAGTCTTCTGATTCCAACTCCAGTGTCTTTCTGAATCACATTAAGCTGCTAATACAGTCAGTTCCTAAGTTCAGATCATCTGTTTGATGGTTTATTAAATGACATTTAGGCACTACTCTCTCTTCTGCCAGATATTCATTTCAATAGCATTCCACCACCTTTAAATTCAAAAAGTCATGTGAGAGAATCCACGACATTTGTGATTGCATTAGGCAGAGAAAAGTCAAGGGCAGAGAAAAATCTCAGGATACTACAGTATTACAAGTCTGGATTTGGGGCCAGGAGACTACTACAAAGCTGAAGTATTTAGATTTTATATATTTTCATAATTTTATAGAAACACCTAAATTACTGTCTAAAAAACTTCCTCTCCTCACCCCTTCCCCACCACTTGCTTTTTGGAAAAGCTATATCTGTTGATGAAATACTCTTTGACTTCTTCACGTCCAAAGATAAAGTTTTTAAGCTCTCTTATGTCACTACCTTCCTCACAACAGCTTTGTTAGTGATGCACAACCTGGAAATGCAAGACCTGGAAAGGCTAGCAGGGTTGCAGATAACAGACTGAAATTCAGCAAAAACTTCCCCCATAGATGGCATTTTACAGATCACTAGCATCATAAATACATTACATTCAATTTATGTTCTCAATGCCTAGCAGATTGTCAAGCATATAGTAAACATTCACTATTATTTCACTATCAGTGAGTGGATACATAATAACAGTCATGGAAATGGAACTGGCAAGAGTCAGTAAGTAACTGCCATACAAATTACAAGATAATTTTAAAAAGTACCCATAGAAATATCATACGCAAAATTTGAATTGACCACTTTAATTTTTTCTCCTATGCATATAACATGCATATGTGTCAAAAGATTATATGTATAGATTTTTATCCCAATAATTTTGCTTGTGTTGGGGGAAGCTAGTAAAATGGTCTTGTTCAGGTTTCAGAGGCAACAACAGGTCTTTGACTGAACAGAGTCCCTGGAAAGAGTTACATGCCAAACTGCTGACTAGCAGAAACCAGGAAAGTAGGTCTTGAGAACCAACAGATAAGGAAGGGAGCAAGTCACAAAGAAGGGAGTGGGTCACGGAGCTTCCTGGGCCCTGGGAATCTAGCCAGTTCCTGGGGATCAGCGAACATTCTGAGACTTACGATTAGAAATACAAGCATTTAACATAGTAGCCAGAGCTGAACATTTGCACACGTAAGCTGATGATTATCAGCTTGTTGCTTGGCAATAAAAGCAGGATTCCTTTGGATGACACTCTGAAATCTCACCCGTGGGACGGACACACCGCCCGGGACCTTCCCAATTGGGACTCCAGATTGCTGTTCAAGGGATTTCCCAGCGCTGCTTGGATCTGGATGTAGGTGTTTCCCCAATTCGGTGACGTATAAACCTCTGTCTTTACTATTCTTGCCTGGTTAGTTATACTATTCTTTTCTTAATTAGTACAGTGTAATCTTTGTTAATTCAATAAACTATCTCTAAATTCTTCATTAACTGAATGTAGAGTGGTTATTTTGCCAACGAATCCTACGAACATTGAAACCGAAAGTAAGGCTTTTGACAAAACAGCCTGACATTTTAAGAAGTTGTTTCTATGACTGTATTCATAAACATAATTTTTATTTCTGCCTAGTGCTCCACTAAAAGGGTACAAGAATTTACCTCCACATTTCTCCATTCGATGCTATTTAGGCTGCTTCAATTATTTTGCACTTTTTAAAATTATTATCTGTTTATATATATCTGTTTTAAAAGTTTGGGTTATTTCCTTAGGATAGATTCCTAAAAGAAGAATTTAGAATAGAAGGATATAAATAGTTTTTAAGGAGAAAAGTGTTTTTCAAAGACTGGCTCAATTTATTTTTCATAAGCACTGTCTGAATACACCAATTTCTCTGTGCCCTTGCTATTAACATCTTTATTATGTTAATGTGATGAAAAAAAGGTTAACTTATTCAGTTAATTGACCTGTATTTTATACTTTTGAGTTTGAACTTTTTGTTGACTAATCAATGATAAATATTCTCTCTTTTATAATACAATTTCTTTCATGAATTTATTCATTCATTCAATAATATTTATTGAACGCGTATTTCTGATCAAACACTAGTTAACACTAAGAATTTGAAGTTGAAAAGAAAGTCCTTAGTTTCAGATAGTTTGCAGTCTATTCATACAGAAAAGCTAAAGGGAGGCAAACATTAATTGCTGGTGTTCATCTTTTTCCCTTTATAAATTATTATTAAGTAGTTCCCATTATCTGACAAAATACAATCCAAGAACTTTCTCCTTGGGCCATGATAAAAAACAGATAAAACACATATTGTTAATAGGAGCCACAGTGATAAAGTGAGCACAGAGGTGCTGAAATATAAAGCCCAGGAATTTAATAGATAATGTCAAATGAGCCGCTTAGTAAAACATGAAATGCAAAATGCCTATATACAATTTAAAAATGCAAACGATTAATAACCTCTTCCCTTCTATAAAACTGCCAAGTCTTATGTGACATTAGATTAAAATAAATTACTTTTTTTCTGCACAATATTTTTTCCTTCCACAATTCTTCACTACCATCACATCCACTTAAGATAGCTACCATCAGCATTCTATTCATTTTATTCAATGATCAGTTTTAGGACATTGTCATTTGAAAGCTAGGATAATTATGTACCATATTTAAGTTTATGGACCAATCTTGGAACCCACTGGAGCTAATACTTAACGTTCGAGTCATTGTTTATAATTTACAAAACACATTCAGTATAATAATGGCTTGGAATCTGCAGCAAGACATGGGAGGATAGATAATGCATCAGTCTTCTTTCAGTAATACGGTCATGGAAAGAGCCAGAAGCATCTAGCAAGACATACAACCCCTAAACAACATTTATCGTAAACTTTCTTTCCACCTGTCTTCAGCCTTTTCTCTCTAAATATCTTTGTGTCTCGCAGTTGCTATTCCCTCTTCAATTAACATCTTTCCTACAATTGACTAATTAGAAAATTTCTGCCTATTTCTAAGGTTCACATCTAATGCTTTTCCATACTTCTTGTCTCTGCCTTCCTTCATGCTCTGGGCAAACTGGTTTCTTATTTCTATTTGTTTCCCATAGCATTTTGTAACTTCCATTATGCCATCCAGAAATGGTAATACTATTATATATTTTCTGTTTCTGTCTCTCTCTCTCCCCATACTGCCCTCCCCACCGCCAAGAATTCAGCATCTAGAGCTACTCCTCATCTCTGTTGGGTGCTTAGGTGACTGTTGGCACCAAGTGTGAATAACTGAATTGATTATACAAGTTTGGAATATTGAAAGTTAGGGTAGAGACAGTACATTTGGACACATCTGTAGTACTAAGTATACAGATTCTGCGGAAGACAGGGAAAGAAAATGCAGTGGGGTCAACGATAAACTTAATTAGGATTCTACCTTTAGGAGTTTGTTTGAAAAGTTCTAAGGACTTAATTATTAAGTCCTTTTTATTGTAGCTGAAAATTCCATTTTATTAACTTGCACCCCAGGGCATTTTAACATCATTTCTCGTAATTGAAACATTTTGTGTGAAGATATAAACTTATAAAATATTTTATTCCCCTATAAAAGGAAATGTAGTTGTTATCCCTGCTTTTAATTTTTGATAAATGGTTGTTTACACTGTTTTTTTTTTTACAACATTTAAAAAGTGGATGAATAAAGTATTTTATAAAACTCTGAAAAATATCTTACCTTCCTCCAGCTCTGTTTCTCTTTCTCAAGATTCCTTTAGCTATTCGGGGTCTTTTGTGTTTCCACATAAGTTGTGAAATTTTTTGTTCTAGTTCTATGAAAAATGCCAGTGGTAGTTTGACAGGGATTGCATTGAATCTGTAGATTGCTTTGGGTAGTAGAGTCATTTTCACAATATTGATGCTTCCAATCCAAGAACATGGTATCTCTCTCCATCTGTCTGTATCACCTTTAATTTCTTTCATCAGTGTCTAATAGTTTTTGACACACAGGTCTTTTGTCTCCTTAGGTAGGTTTATTCCTAGGTAAAAGTCCTAGACTCTGTGTTTACATAGCCCACCCCGCTTTCTTTTCTGCTCTATAAAACAGTTCTCTTCCCCTTGCCAAGCAGAGACTTGCACATGCCTCACTATGGCTGCAGACCTCAAACTGCAATTCTCTACTGATCCCAAATAAACGTATCTTTGCCAGAGAAATAAACGTCTTGCAGGCTAGTAATTTTAGGTCAACACACAGTGATAGGAATATACACTTCAATAACTAAAAAAATCCAGACAAAATACATGAAAATAATTTTCAGACACTAGATAACCAGCAGTACAAAGGAATGTGATATCCATAATAAGGAACAAAGTGAGCTATATGATTTGACCAGCTTTCTGCCTGGAGTCAAAGTCTAGGCTACAGTGCAGGGAGGAAGAATCTATACTGACGTCTGTGGCCTCACTGGGTTAGGGAGGCCCACACAGCTAGATTTGATGGGGTACAGTACTAAAAGAAAATTATTACATGGATTGAGGGAGGGCTCTGGAGATTTGCACAGGGGTCCTTTTGCATCTTTGCCTGAGTACTAATCTGTTCATATATACCTAGTCTGTGTCCCACAGTGGAAAGACCTTGTAATACATGGACATCAGGTAGACTCCCCTGTAGGGTATCATCCTAGTAGAGGGGCCAAATTAGCCCTGGAACAATGGCTACTCTGGACCTTTCCTGACCAAGCTTTAAAGCAAGCCTCAAAAGGTTTTTTACTGAGTTTTTATTAACTTAACTGCTTGCCAAAACACAATCCAAAGTGATTTTAAGGAATACAACAAAGCCAGCCAGCAACAAAGTAAAAAAACACAATATCTGGCATCTAGTAAAAAAAAAAGTACCAGGCAGGCAAAGGAAGCAAGAAAATATATAATATATTCCATAATTAGGAGAAAAATCAGTAATACGAACCAACTATGAAATAACAGACATGGTGGATCTGGCACACAGACAGAGAGGCACTAAAGCAGCTATTGTGCATATGATGTGTACATTCAAGAAAGCAGACGAAAACATGAGCACAGTGAGCGAAATGAATGGTATTTAAAAAGACATATGGAACTTCCCTGGTGGCACAGTGGATAGGACTCCGCGCTCCCAATGCAGGCGGCCAGGGTTCGATCCCTGGTCAGGGAACTAGATCCCAACTAAGAGTTCACGTGCTGCAACTAAGAAGCCCACCTGCCACAATTAAGACCTGGTGCAACCAAATAAATAAGTAAATTAAAGTATTTTAATATAAATAAATAAAAATGAAAAGACGTAAACGCAAACTCTAGAGATAAAAAATACCATCTCTGGGACTTTCCTGGTGGCACAGTGGTTAATACTCGGAGCTCCCAATGCAGGGGGCCCAGGTTCGATCCCTGGTCAGGAAACTAGATCCCACATGCATGCCACAACTAAGAGTTCGCATGTCACAACTAAGGAGCTGGCACAACCAAATAAATAAATAAATAAAATCTTAAAAAAAAATACCATCTCTGAATGAAAAATACACTGAATCAGACACTGTAGGAAAACATCTATCAGTAACTTGAATAAATAGAACTGCCCACAGCTAAGCACATGAGGATCTGGTTCCTGGTTAAAAACCTGTGTGTGACTTTTCAGGCCTGACCATAGGCCATTATAGAGACTTTATCTGATAGGCCATACTGGAAAAGCTGCCCTCCGCGCACCGGACTCAGGCACATTTGTTTCTGAAGGGAGCTGAGGTCAAGGACTCAGATGGCTGGCCATGCTCTTTGCATATTTGCATCCATGGCCCAGGCACCTTCATGCTCAGATTTCTTTAACTGCGGCCTTCAAAAGAGGTCTTCAAGTACCTCTGCTCAGTCCTCCGTATGGGGCAGGGGGAAGATCAGGCCTTGAGGACAGAGGGAAACACTGAAAATACTTCTCCCCGCTCAGATTCAGTACCCAGTCCTTCTCCACCCCAGCCTTTCCCCCTTGCCTTCTCTCTGACCCCAGTGAACACAAAACTGCCCAGGTCTTTTGTTGGGGTGTGAGGTGCGGGTGTTCAACAGTGGGAAGACTCCAAGAGTCTGCACTGATCCACTTTCCCCTCTACCAGGTGTGTTCTATGGGGGACAGTGAAGAGGGGAAGTGGAAGCTTTCTCTGGTTTTATCCTCTTGCTTACACCATCACAGTAAGTGATGAAGGTTTAACTCTTTTATTTTGGGCTAGTTGCTTTCACCAGCTACTCCAACACCTGGTAGCTCAGCTCAGCTCTTTCAGTTCAGCTGAGCTCCTGACTGCACAGAAATAAAGACTGAAAAATAATAAAGAACATCCATGACCTATGAAAAAATATCAAGTAGTTTAACATCACAAAATTGGAAACCCAGAAAAAGGGGAAGAGGGCAGTATGCAGAAAAAAATGAAAAATAATGGCCAAAATTTTCTAATTTTGAAGAAAATTATAAATCCACAGATCCAAAGAGTTTGAGTCCCCAAAAAATTTGTAAAGGAAGATACAAAATTTTCAATAAATAATTTTATACTTAAACATTTGATGAAATTGTATTTTAAGAACATAATCCAGTAAACACAGCAGGTTATACAATTAACAAAAATAGCCATATATTTGAAAGAAAAATATTTATAGTAGTAAAAAAAAAAAGCAAAGTATCTAGAAATAAGATTTGTAAGATCTGTACAAAACCTAACTTCTGAAAGTGAGGAGATAAATATTGATTTATTCTAAATGTATACTTTTCTATTCTATAGAATATTATTGAATAGAAAATCTCAATTATAAAGTAATACCAAGTTTCCCTAATATTTTTGTGTGTTTGTTTTTTTTTTCTTGTGATAGGCGGGCCTCTCACTGTTGTGACCTCTCCCGTTGCAGAGCGCAGGCTCCGGACGCGCAGGCTCAGTGGCCATGGCTCATGGGCCTAGTTGCTCTGTGGCATGTGGGATCTTCCCGGACCAGGGCATGAACCCGTGTCCCCTGCATCGGCAGGCGGACTCTCAACCACTGTGCCACCAGGGAAGCCCCCGAAGTTTCCCTAAATTAATTGCAATAAAATACCAACAGGAATTTTAGGTGACTGGAGAAGATTACTAGACTTCATAAAAAATATGGAACACAAAGAGAAAAAAAGTAATAAGACTAGTTCTATTATTGCATAAAGCCATATGAATTAAAAAACAGTTTGGTACTGAAGCATAAACATACAGACAGAAGTGAAGATTTCAAAAACAGACATAAGTTTCTAGTGTATGGTAAATATGGCATTTCTGATTAGTAGAGTAAATATTGATGAATAAATAGTCTTAAGGCAGTGTAATAACTCTTAAAGGTTGAGGGGAATGGCTATGAAACAAGCTGAATCTCTTCCACATTCCTTTTACCTATGAGAATTCCAGAAGAATCAAAGATTTAAATGTAAGAAAATGCTCTAAAATATTTTTTAAAGAATAAAAAAATAATTGTGAGTACAAAGGTCTTTCTAAGCATGACTCCAACCTTTAAACTATTAAAGAATTAACAAATTTGACCACCCAAAATTTTAATGTCTGTATAAAAGGTATATTATAAACAAAAACCAAGCCTACCATGTGTTTTGGAAAAAGCATGTATTCACAAAAAGCACAGTTGACAACAAGAGCATGTGAAATGATGCTCAACCTCAGTCTTAACTAACAAAATGTAAATCAAACTAACCATGTGGAGATACTTTCCACCTACAGGATTGACAAAGGTAACAGCTGAAATGTCCATGCAGTATGCAGTGTGCTGATTTCATATTCTTTTTTAGAGGGCAAGGTGGCAAACTCTTTGGAAAAAGATTTTGTAGCAATTATTAGTTATAAAGATGTACCTATTCTTTGATACACCAACTCAATTTTTAAAATTATTTAAAAAATATTATCAAATATGTATGTTATGGTATTTTTATAAGAATATCCATCACTGTATTTTTATATTAGTGAAAGACGAGCTGACCAATACCTAACCATGTATGGAACACTGTGTGGCTTATAAAAAGAATAAGACACATATGGAATAATTTCCAAGACATTTTAAAGTGAAAAAATTTTAAATAAGGGGCAGAAGATGGTCTATACTATGTATCAAAACTATAAAGGGTGTGTGTTTATGTAGCACATCCACAATCATATGAACTGGTATATGCATAGACTATGGCTGGGATAGGTACACTTGCATCTGGTCAGGGAAATTAGGAGCCTAGAAATATGTATCACCACATTCCTTAAATGTATACATATATATTTATACATATATCACCATATGCCTTAAATTGTTAAAAGATCTTTTACAACTTTGTAAATTAGTAACTTTCAGGTTAATAAAACTATTCAATATTAGCCAGCACAAGGGAAATTTTTTCCTTAAGTAAAATAGAGTTTCTTCTTTCCAGGCATAAAGGCTGAGAGTCATTCTTATAAAGTAGTTTTCAAAATATAGTAGAACTTTGTTTTTCAACAATTGAATAATTATAGCTTTAAATACAAGTTATCTAGAAGGCCCACTGAACATGTAATTTATAATCTGAACTTTTAGTTTCAATCAATTAACGTTACATTGAGCCTAGCTATCTGCACAGCATTTACAATTTTTATTTTGATGTGTTGATTTCTAATTTAGTTTACCTAGTAATCCTAATAATGGGATAAAATTATATGAAATATGGTGTGTGTTTGTATAAGCCATTGCCAGTGACAGGGAAGAAATCTAAGAAGCTACAACTGGGCAATTTGATTTTCAAAAATCAAGGAGAGGAATTTACTCCCTAAACAAAGTTTATTAAACCTATACAAGGAAGCACAACTGTATGTGAAAGGAGAGAACTACCTGAGCATTTACTCCTGAGTGCATATAAGGCCTTGGCTAAAACTTTTCCAAGTCGTCATGCTATTCATATCATTGTCTACTCATAAATTTGGAGGGCTCACAAAGGTCTCTAATAAATCTTTAACACTGTTAATATTTTGTCCTTCCTGCACCAGGCACTGTTGTATTCCTTAGTTCTCTGAAGTTATCAAAACGAAACCTGGACTTCCCTGGTGGCGCAGTGGTTAAGAATCCGTCTGCCAATGCAACGGACACGGGTTCGAGCCCTGGTCCGCGAAGATCCCACATGCCGCGGAGCAACTAAGCCCGTGCGCCACAAGTACTGAGCCTGCACTCTAGAACCCGCAAGCCACAACTACTGAGCCCATGCGCTACAACTACTGAAGCCCACGCACCTAGAGCCCGTGCTCCACAATAAGAGAAGCCACCGCAATGAGAAGCCTGTGCATCGCAACGAAGTGTAGACCCCGCTCGCCGCAACTAGAGAAAGCCCGCGCGCATCAACAAAGACCCAACACTGCCAAAAATAAATAAATAACAAAATAAATTAATTAAAAAACAAAACAAAACAAAACGAAACCTGTCGGGGCCTTGTCCAGCTGCCTATAGAGGGAATGCTTCTGAAGGAAGCACCATGCTTTTCATTATATAGTTTGAGGATTATTTAATGGAAGCAATAGAGTATCTCCCTGGAATAAATTATCTGCAAGTTTAGATGTTTGATGATAATGACACTTTGCAGATAGATCACCAAACACATAGGTAAAAGACCTGCTATCTTAAGACACTCTTATTTACACCAATTTAGCAAGAACAAATTCTGACGGACAATCTCCCAGTGCTGCCATACTACAGTACAGTGATCAGGGTCTATACCAACCACTGTTATGGCACTGTGATAACTTCAGCTCTAGAAAGATGAAGGATGTAACTGTGCAGAATTCTTTGCCATATGAAAATAACATTACCGAGCGTTTATGTATTGAGTCAAAATAAAAACAAGTTTATAAATAAAGGTACCCACTGCAGTATTACCTATACTATTTTTTTTTAAGTTGAAATAATCTACAAAGATGATTCCGTAATCATGGAACCTCAGTATAAGGCAACATTATGTAAGTCTCTTAACATGGAAATATTTATTATGAAATATTAAAGCAAAAGTATACACAATGGTATTGATCATAACTCATAAAAAATTGAGGCATTTCTGGGTCTGAAACTCGTGCCTTGCTTTATTTTCAGACCTCATCTCCTTCAAGATCCATGGCTTCTCAAAGAGTTGGTGTATTAAGCAAAACTTAACTATGAAGAAAAATGTCTCATAAAATGGACACAGATTAGACAACTTATTTTGTCTTCAGGTTATTGGTGTGATTTAGTGCTTTGAAGAGGTACTGCTGAAGGTCTGCCCTGGGAATGGAATATACTCCGTTTACTTTCCAAATGTGAACAGCTGCAAGACTAGATGGCTACACAGACTGCTGATGATGTAATCCTACCTTTACCTTCATACCACTTTAAATGGGCCAAGTGGCAAAAAAACAGTGTACAGGTATCACCTGAAGTAACGTCATCACTGAACACGAAAATTTAAATTGGTTCAGATAAATTTGGATCCAAAAATACGTTTTACCAAATTAATGACTTTTCCCAAGGAATCCTCAGGTCTTCCTTAAAAGGCAAACTCAACCATTGCATTTATTATTAATTCATTGGGAAAATTTGGTTTACATAAACTCTTAAACTGAACCTTTATTTCATATGTTATGATATACCTGTGCCAGCAAGTAGTTTGAGTTTATCCAAATTATTCAACTGACCATTTTTCTGTTCAAGCTCAACGAGTTTATTAATTTCTCCACAATAGCGTGTTTCTTCTAAGGGAAGAAATAATGACAAGAATCTATGCTGTTCCTTCAACAGGTATCCTCAGTGCTGAATCTGTGATTTACATTTCAGTCTTCATTCTCTGACCTCTTTTAAGAATAACCTGCTCCTGAGAATAAAGATCCTTCCTATTCCTCGTGGGCCAGTGTCTCATAGAACCCTTTATCATAGGAAATCTATGAACCACCAAATGGTCTGGCCTTAGAACAACTTCAGCACAACTAAAAGGTACTCTTTCACCTTTGTCCTTCACCAGAGCAGGGTTGCAAGGGCTGCTGTAGAGTCTCACGTGAATGAGGCAGCAGAGGAATCCAGATCTGACTTTTCAGTTGAAAAATATGTGCCTTAGCCTCTTAGCTGCTTAGTTACAGAGGCACAGATGCCTCCCTGAAAGCTTAACAGAAGGTGGGAAACTTTATTTGAAAGCTTCATCTGTGCAGGAAAACAAAGAAAGCATACCCCTTAGCTTACTGTTTATTAAACTAAGAGTGGCAAAGGGCTGAGTTAAAAATCCTACTAGAAGTTTGCATTTTACTTACCAATTATTTATAGGTAGTTCATTAAACCAAAGGAAAATAGGATCATAGATTTAAGAAAGATGGTCTCCATTTAACTTATTAGGTATAAATCATCCATGTAATAATATTTATTACCTATGTTATAATAGAATAAACTGAATTTGTCTTATTTAACTATACCTCCACTATATATATCTCAATCACTGAACTATAGTCAAAAGGCATGGACATTTTGTTTTACAGCTCTTTCAAAAATTATTAGATGTCTAAGTAAACTGCAAGTAAATATTTGTTTTTGATAGAAAATGGTATGAATTTTATCCCCGATGAATGATTATGAAACTTAACTTTTAAAGTAAACATTCATAATATTCTGCCCATATCAACTTTTCTGTGCTTGAAGTTTAGGAATGATATATATGGAATGAGCAGCTTGGGGAGAGGGACATCTGCCTGGCTAGATGGATCAGATAAACACATTCTAGCCATAAATAAATAGAATAACATTTCACAAGTGGATCATCTCACCTTTTAACCAGCTATGAGATCTCTAGAGTAATAATGTACAGGCTGGCATACTTATTCCATGTATTTTATTGAGCATCTACTCTATTGTAGACACTGAATAAGGTAAAGATTTTGAAAGACCACATTCCTTTCCCTAAGAAGCCCAGAATGTAGGAGACCTAAGAAAATCTGCCAAATAATCATGAAAATTCAGTATCACTGGCAAAACAATAGAAGTAGGTGCAATTTGCCAGAGGTAAGTTAGGTAATTACTGCCAGCCTCCCATGACTATTTGTTTTGGGATCATAAATAGAGACATTTCCATGTGAACTAAGGAAGAGATAGTCATTTCACATTGAGGACACAATTTATGCAAAAGCGCAGAGACAGGAAGGGCCCCAGGCGGCCCCAGGGCCTGAGTGCTCATTGTGGCCTGAGTGCAGAGTCCCTCTGTGAATATGGTGAGGGGAAGGTTCTTCCCTAAAAGGTTAATGATTAAATGGTCTTAAACACCATATCAAAGAAATGGAATTCATCTTGTAGGGCAATTTGTAAGTTTGTAGAATGACGTGATCAGAGTCTCCTTTTGAAATGTGTTTGGAAGATCGCAGAAACAGCTATCAGAGTGGGACTGACTCAGGAGAGGAGCTAAGAGTTAATATTTGGCAGGATCCCAACAGCCGGCACACTCACTCAACGTAGGATAAACCAGAGAGGGTGTGCACATGGAGTACTTCCAAAGGCATGGACAGACGGTAGGGGAATAACAAAGGATGGTGCATGAACCAGGCACTAAGGGCAAAAGGACAGGAGAATGAAAGGTTATAGGAACATGGACAAAGAGTCACGCAGACTGGTTGGCTTCAAAAGGAGCAGTGACCTGCAGCCAAAACACAGGTATCCTTAAATACCTCACATGGAAGGAACCAGGAGATTCAATACCCCCAACCTCGCTCTCTTCCCTCACTCTCATCTCCTGCTAAGGCTTGCCACTGGTCAATCCCAACTGAAACTAGGGCGCATAGCCTCCCAGGGCACAGGGCCAGGTAGAGAAGGCAAGCTAATGGATCTTGAAGGATAAACCAAAGATACCCATATTGCTGTGATTCTAATTTAGTAACATAAGCAAAGGTCTTGGGAATAGAGAAGATGGTAGGATTTGAAAAATAGGTAAAAAGCATGATAACCAGGAAGTGGCCTAACTGTACCAAATGAATGGCAAATAATAGTCAAACAAGGCTCTGAGATTTCTAGCTTGGGTAACTGAGGAGATTTAAGGGATATATTTCCACCCATTTTACTACCTCTGCTGATATGGACCATTTCACTCCCAATTCTAGACCATTACTCTCCCATCCTCATCTTTAGGCTCATCCTCTTTTGAAGTTCATACTAGTAACCCAACTATAACTCTTCTTGTTCTATAATCTATGAGTTCTATAATCGATGAGTGACTCCTATGAGTCACTGAACTCTGAATTCTAGTTTGCACTTAAATCTGCATCGATTAGACTCATCAAAAACTAAATCTATAAATAACATCAGCTACTCCATCTCTGGATGATACCTGGATCTTGGTATCATCCTGTACTTTTGTACTCAAAAAAACTTTAATTATTTCTTCTTAATTACATCTAAGAAGTATTGTACATCAGCGCTAACTCTGACAAGCTCTTATTCTTCCAGCCCTCTCCTTGCATACATCTTATGTATTTGTCTAAATACATTAAACTAGGTACATGATACACAGGTATCTCAGGGGGAAGAGTTTTTTCTGCCTATCAAGGTTAGGCTTCACAAAGAATGTCAATGTAGTATGTAACTCAGACACTGGAAGATTACAAGTTTGTTAGTTCCACAGAAGGCAAAAGGGAATTCTATGAAGAGAACATTATGCTCAATCATATAAAGGTATAAAATATTATGTATGCTAGGAATTGCAAACGGTTCATTGCTAGATAGGAAGATAAAGTGAGAGATGGCAGAATCTTAAGGTAGAAATAGTGAGGAAAATTTATACTAGGTAAGTATTATTTCTTTTCAGTATAAGGGCTACTAGAACAGTATATTTGGAAAAATAATTTACATTATCAATGAATCAATTCAATAATAGATATTTTAATAAGATCTGTAATTTCCATTAATATAGATGGGTGTATATAATAGTAACATATAGGAACATGGTCTTATCTACTGTATTTTGTCAGCTCATAGGCTGGGTAGTTTAAAATCAGAAATATATTTTCTCACAGTTCTGGAGGCTGGGAAGTCCAAGATCAAGGTTTTGGCAGAATTTGGCTCCTGGTGAGAATCCTCTTCCTGCCTTGTAAATAGATAAAGTTTATGAGGCCCTTCCTCTGAGCATGGACCGAGAAAGCAAAAGCCAACTCTCTGGTGTCTCTTCTTATAAGGACACTAATCCTATGGGATCAGGGCCCAGCCTTATGATCCTATTTAACCTTAATTATTTACTCTAAGCCACAATGGAGGTTAGGGATTCAACATATGAATTTTGGAGAGACACAAACATTCAGTCCATAACATTTCATTCCAACCCTTAATTCATGTCTTTCTCTCAAGCAAAAGACATTCATTCCATCCCGACAGCCTCAAAAGTCTTAACTTATTCCTGTAACAACTCTGAAGTCTAAGGTCCAAAGTATCATCTAAGTATCATCTAGATCAGATAAGGGTGAGACTCCAACTATGATTTAACCTGAGGCAAATTCTCTTTCAGCTGCGAGCCTGTGAAACCAGACAAGTTATGTGCTTCCAAGATACAATGATGGGACAGGCATAGGGTAGACATTCTCATTCCGAAAGGGAAAACTTAGAAGAAAAAAGGGGTGACAGATCCCAATCAAGTTGAAAACCTAGCAAGGCAAATTCCATTAGATCTTAAGGCTCGATAATATTTCTCTGGCTTGATGTTCTGCTCTCTAGACACACTGGGGTGCCACATCACCCCTCTGGCTGTAGAGCAGCTCTGCCTTTCTAACACTGGGCCAAGGCCTTGCCCCTGAGGCACTGGAATCTAGCCCCACTCTTCAAAATGGAGGAACCAGCCTTGTCCCCTGGACCTGGTAGAAGTGGAAGAGGTGGCAGCCCCTCTTCAAAGGTGATGATATAATCACCTTTGGGGTCATTCTTCCTTTGTCTTGAAGGCTAAAGCATGTTTAAAGCTGAAAAGTTCTATGGTCTCGTCCAGTAGAATCAAAGCAGCTGACAACCTTTCCTTTGAGCATGCACATGGACTGTGAGCTCTGTCATCTCTATTTTAGAAGGACACTAATCCTAGCAGATCAGGCCCCACCCTTAGGTCCTCATTTATCTTCACTTTCTCACTCTAAACACAGCCAGGCTGGAGGTGGGGGCTTCAACATTTGGATTTGGGGGCTTCAGCATTTGGATTTGCGGGGTATACAACCATTCAGTCCATACATCTATCTATATGTAAGCTACTGAAATAGTGAAGACAATTATTCTACAAAAATAATCAGCCACTTAATTGGATACATCAGCCAATTCTGTCAAATACTAAACCTGACTCTTTATACTACTAAATAGAAAGTATACTTTTTATTGTTTATGATCAAAGCATATAGAGTTGATTTTCAAATTTCTTGCATTCTTTTTTGCACAGTCTGTTCAATTCTGAATGCTTTTATCTTTTTTTACTCAAAATTTTTCCTTAGCAGATGTCCACGACAGATTGTATAAAATGAGACCATTGATAGGTGCAATGCTATTGAGCAGAGTGTTGCTCTTCCTAAAGAATTTGCCAGACCAGACAGCAGCTGAACAAGTCCATTATGAACAGTTTAAACCTCTCAAGGGCTCAGCAACGCTAACAGTCTTAGAACTTACAGCATATAGTCTCACAAATCACTGAAGTTTTATAAAATGCCAGAAGTTTTCATTTCTCTCTTTGTACCAGAATCATTTAATTCTAAATCAGACACGTAGCATCACTGTTGCATTATTCCCTTCATCTCATAGATTTAACCATGGGGTGCTGCGGGTTCTTCAACTTGTGTTTATTTCTCTTTGTAAATTCACAAAATTTACTTGAAATGAATGAAAAATTCTCTGTTGTCTACTACAGCCTGGTCATTCTGTCTTGCAAGCCAAGCACAGCATTTAATGTCAAATGCAGAGTCTTAATTGGCACTCAGTGTAGCTTCAACGTCAGCTGTCTAGTTTATCCAGATGGAGCTGGTTTCACCCAATGTGTCATTTTTATATTAAATGAACCATTTCACCATTAAGTGCCAAAGGAAAATGAATTTGTTTTTATTCCCTTGTGAATGAATTCAGGCTTTCCATAATGTACTAAAAAGAGTGTGTAGAAAAATTGGGGGGTATAGCTGATTCACTATTATAAAGCAGAAACTAACACACCATTGTAAAGCAATTATACTCCAATAAAGGTGTTAAAAAAAAAAGAAAGAAAGAAAAACCGGCAGGGGGAGGGTTAGGCAAGATATCCACTTTTGGAGAATATCTATTCTAATATGTCATCACAGAATATTTAATTTCTTACTTTTCTTTTTTTGCTATTTTTGTTTATCTAGTACAGTAACTACCCTGAAATTGACCATAAACATCAAGGTTTTCTAGTCAAATTAAACTAACTGGAGGCTTCCCTTGTGGCGCAGTGGTTAAGAATCCGCCTGCCAATCCAGGGACAGTGGTTCGAGCCCTCGTCCGGGGAGATCCCACGTGCCGCGGAGCAACTAAGCCCGTACGCCACAACTACTGAGCCTGCGCTCTAGAGCCCGCAAGCCACAACTATTGAGCCTGGGTGCCAGAGTTACTGAACCCCGCGCGCCTAGATCTCACGCTCTGCAAAAAGAGAAGCCACCGCAATGAGAAGCCCGTGCACCGCAACAGAGTAGCCCCCGCTCGCCGCAACTAGAGAAAGCCTGCACGCAGCAATGAATACCCAATGCAGCCAAAAATTAATTAATTAAAAAATAATAAATAAAATAATTGAGGACAATTTCTTCTCCCTCCGGGAGATAAACCTTGTATTCATGTAGTCTCTCCCGTGGTGCTCCTTGGCAAAGGAAGGGTGGACATTCTGGAGATCAGAAGTGTGGGTTGATGATTAATGATCATCCAGGAAGTACTTCTAATTGTTGCTAATGAGCCCTCCAAGCCTCTTTCTGAGCACCTTAATTATGGCACTGTCATCTTTACACTTGCCTCCACCATTAAATAAAGCTCCTCGGGGCAAGAGTATTCTTATACATCTTTACATTCCTAGGTAGGACCTAGGACATTGATTAGTACACAGGGAAAAGCAAACATATTTTAAAAAGTTATATTTAACAGCACTGTCTTCCAAGTCAAACAGATCTGGTTTTGAGGCACGGCTTTAACCATTGGATACCTAGGCAAATGTACTAAAAAAAAAGTCAACATCTGTTGTTTTAATTCCTACATGATTCCCCTTCTTTCTGTTGTGGAACCCTGAGTTTTCCCCTTCTTCGGAAGAAAGAGGATGTAGATCAGGTGGTCTGACCCCCATCCCAGTTTGGAAAGATGGTCACAGGACCCAGGCTAAATAACCTCTGTTTTCAAGACAGGTACCTCATCCATCAGACTTTTTCAGGTAAGCCTGGAGCTTGTTAAAACTATGGGGGAAGAGAGAGCCTCTTGTCAAATGACCAAACTAAAACAACTTAGTAACAAGTCTGCTATCCTTTATTCCAGGGAAAACAATCTATGGACTGGGGCAGTACAGTGCTGTACAAGCAGTAGAACTCGGTTCCCAAGAGATTAGGGGCAAGACTGAGTGTTACAGAGAGTTAGAAGAGGCAATGTGGAAATGGCATGACTGGCCAGGAGTTTGGGGATTTTCTTGTAAGACTAGCAGGTCCTGTTTTCTATCGCAAGGGAAGGTAGCTAAGTGGGAAGATTGTGACTAGTGTACGGTATGATGCCTTGACAGGTGTTTCCCATTAATGTAGGCTGACTTGGGTTTAGAGTTGTGATGTGGGCCAGGCCACTGGGGCAGTCTCCCTTTTGTGGGTCACAATTTAAGAATTAACTTTATCACTCTTTTCAGCTAGGAGTTAGCAGAAGGGGTGAGGCAGAGCCAGGGTAAACAGTTGTCTTCCCGAGGAAATGATATGGAGAGAACACAGGTCTTGCTACCATTATTTGAACGCCATGAATACAGACCTTTCCTGGATCTCTCTCTAGAATTTTCAGCTATGCAAGTCAATAAAATCCCTTAAAGAAAAAAAAAAAGCACCTTGATTAGATCTGATACTTGTAATTGAAAGGATCCTAATTCAAGTTTTTTAAACTCTTGAAGATGCAGTGTTTATATGTACAAAAAAGGGATAATGCAAAGCTTACAATTGGAGTAAGGGGTCTTAATAATATAAAATTATACATTATATTGATAAATGTAAACATAATAGCCAAGAGTTTTAGAGCTCTGTGTTCCAGACACTGTTTGAAATGCTTTACACATATTAATGCATTAATCCCCCTAACTCTTTGAGTTAGGTATTTTGCAGATGAAGAAATTAAGGCAAAGAAATTAAGGCACAGAATTTAAGGAACTTGTCAAAGCGAGAGAGAGGCATGGACATATATACACTACCAAACGTAAGGTAGATAGCTAGTGGGAAGCAGCCTCATAGCACAGGGAGATCAGCTTGGTGCTTTGTGACCACCTGAAGGGGTGGGATAGGGAGGGTGGGAGGGAGGGAGACGCAAGAGAGAAGAGATATGGGAACATATGTATATGTATAACTGACTCACTATGTTATAAAGCAGAAACTAACACACCATTGTAAAGCAATTATACTCCCATAAAGATGCAAAAAAAAAATTTAAGGAACTTGTTTACTACAGCAATAGAGCTCTTTAATGGTAATGGTGGGGATTCAAGCCTATAAATCTGGTTCCAGAGTCTATGCTCTTAATCACTGTACTACACTGTCCCTGATTAATGTGTATAAAGCCTAGTGCTTGTCACAGAGTCATGGTTCTGCAGGCTTATCATTGCCCCTATTTTGTAGGTGTCCACTGAATACTGTTTCTACAGCAACTGTTGTACCCCTGCACAGCTGATGTTATTTTAAAGCAATGCTTCTCACATTGGAGCCTGCATCCAAATCACCTGCAAGGCTTGCTGAGGCTCTGACTGCTGA
>NW_006780922.1:499669-504752 GCF_000442215.2 Lipotes vexillifer
CCCACCCCCAGAGCTTCTGATTCCAAGTAATTAGCAGTTCTGACTCGTGTCCGGTGATGCTGTGGCAGCTGACCCACCCACCACCACCTATACCCTTTGAGAACCACTGCTGCAAAGTTACCTTGCAAAGACTTCTGTGTTGATTGTTCCCAAGCAAAAGGAAGGATGCAGGGAGATAGCTCATTTCACAACTGCAGGGGACATATTTTACTATTTCTATGATTTGAGGGACTTAAGCAGGTTCCTGAAGTCTCCTAAGTAACTGAATTCCTAAAATTTCACAGGGAGCTGCATCAAGTGTGTGTGTCTAAAATACTGAAAGTGAGATCAGGGTCCATGCAGAAAAAAGGACTCATTTTGTTCAATAGCAAGTGAAGTTTTTTTGTTGTTGTTGTTTTGTTTATTTAATGTGGGACTCCTTTTTTTTTTAAGGCTCATTTTTCCCCACTAGAGTGTTCCTCTGGAAACAGTATAACTCACCTGACTCATATAATCTAGATAAGGATGTCTTAAAATCCCATACCATATGCTCAGAACAAATTCTTATTCCGAATTTTAGCAAGTTTATAAGGGCTTACATCTGTATTTCAATTCATGTTTGTGCTTTCTGAATTCCTCAATTCTACTTTATATCCTCCAGCTTCATTTTGGCTTTAACCCAAATGTGGGACTCGTCTGTTTTCCTGAGATTGACCCAAACCAAACAGAAACAATCACACAAACGTATGTATGGACCTGACCAAAGATTTAGAGAGATGGAGGAAGTTTTGCATTTTAACCAAAGAACCAGTTTGTTTACCAATTCATCACTGACTATCTGACCCTCTCCACTAGGATGAAATCAGAGTTCTTTGTGCACTCTCGTTACTTAACCAATTTCTATTTTCTTTTCTCCGGCTCTGAGACACAAGCGAGCAGATTATGAGAATGAAGAAGGATGAAGAAGCTTGAATAGGGGCTTCCCTGGTGGCGCAGTGGTTAAGAATCCACCTGCCAAGGCAGGGAACACGGGTTTGAGCCTTGGTCCGGGAAGATCCCACGTGCCGCAGAGTAACTAAGCCCAGGAGCCCCAACTACTGAAGCCCATGCGCCTAGAGCCCGTGCTCCGCCACAAGAGAAGACACCGCAATGAGAAACCCGAGCACCACAACGCAGCAACTAGAGAAAGCCTGTGCACAGCAACAAAGAGCCAACGCAGCCAAAAATAAATAAATAAAATAAATTTTTAAAATTAAAAAAGAAAGCTGGAATAATGGCAAATTATTCTCATTCTCTTATGCAGCTTTTGGTACCCCCTGCATCAGCTCTGGCCTCAGTGTTCTCTACAGACTATAAATGCTTTGAAATTCTTTCTTGTATTGATCAGATAATGCCCCTCAGGGAAGGTACCACCCTGTCCTGCTCAGAGTTGTTGGAACGTGGAGAATAATGTACTTTGTTCTTCCAGTTACACGTATGATTTTAAATTACTGGGATGAGATGGAGAAAGCAACTAATATTGCCTTTCCCACTAACCCCCGATGCTAAAACTCCGATAATGGGAACTTCGACTTTAATTTCCGAATAATACGTATTACTATTGGCAAATCAGCTTAAATTCATACAAAGATATAAGTGACTACACCTGTATGCCCAGACTTTACAATGCTATGACTGAAAAAATCTAGTCACATAAATAACCCCATATCCCAGTTTTAGCTCAAACCTGCACCCTAGGACCTCCCATTCTCCCTGCAAAATTCGTGAGTCTTCCCAAGAGCAAAAATAACGTACGTGCCAAGACACAGCGCCTTCTGAGAACTCTCACATGCTTCCTGCTGTCCCACATATGTCCCAAAGATGCAGTTCTCCCAGGACCTAAGGGAAATAAAGGGAGTCCATGTAGCAAAAGGTAGGTTTGCCTCTCATTAAACACTAAGCCAACTGTTATCACCTGAGCACCAAAGTAACAACAACACTGGTCTCAAAAAGCCTCTCATGAAAACAACAGCCGTATCTTCTGCCCTAATACTTCTTTACCTTACACAGTGATTCCCGATGGGAACAGAGAAGAAATGACACTTTAGTCTAGGAAACTTTGCAAGCTGGGCCGACTCATCTCCTTACCCAGAGTACTCTGCTAACTGAGAAGCTTCTGTGGGTACTGTTACATCCCTCGGGAGTACAAGAATGGAAAACAAAAACAGACTCCTTCCCAAGACAGTACTTCTCACACCTGGCTGCACATTAAATTCACCTGAAGAGGTTTTAAAACGATACAAATGCCCTGAAGACAAGACCAATTAAATAAGAATACCCAGAAGTGGGATTGGGTTTGAGATTTTGTTGTTGGCTTTTTAAAATTCTCTTAGCTTCTGTATTAGTCATCTCAGGAGCCATAACAAAATACCGTAAACAAGGTGGCTTAAACAACAAAAATTTAGTTTCTTACCATTCTGGAGGTTGGGAAGTCCAAGATAAATGCGCTAGCAAGGCAAGTTTCATTCAGAGGTCTCATCCCTCGGCTTGTAAATTGCTGCCATCTTGCTTTGTGCTCACGTGACCTCTATGCAATGTGCGCATGGCAGATGGAGAAGTAAGCGCTCTGGTGCCTCTTTTTATAAGGGCACCAATCCTATTATGCGGGCCCTGCCTTATGACCTCATCGAACTCTAATTACCTCCCAAAGCCCCAGCTCCCAATAACATCACATCGGGAGGGAAAGCTTCAACATATCAATTGGGGGAGAAAACACACATTCAGGTCATCACAGCTTCTCAGGTGATTCCAGTATGCTGCCAGAAGAAAATGACTCTTGTAGGGACTACAAACCAACTATTAAGTTGTTTTGCTGTTTTGTTTTTAACTCTCCTTTGGCCCCTCAAAACATGCAGTACAAAGATTTGCCTGAGGAAGGTACTTCATAAATATTTGCTAAATAAATGAGGCCTTACAATATTCTTGGCATGGCTTTACTACTACTTAATGAGGATCACTAGAATAGAATTTTGAATCTTACTCTGGGTTGCTCGACTTGCACTTCCTGATTTCCAAAAAGATACGGTTACATTACTATGACGATAAACAGAAATATCAAACAAAATTATCGACCTTATAGAAGGAAAATTTAATTAGTGTTTGCAAAAATCATGCCAGTTACACGCATGTCAACAGTGACATGATCTACAGATTAGTGAAAAAATAAATTTCAAAATCATGCTCTCATCCTTGAGTGGTCTAAGAAATACCACATAAATAACATATAGACCACAGTTGTTACATCAAAACAGAGGAAAAGAGAGTATCCATTCAATTTATTTCTCAAATAAGGATTTTGGGGGTATATACACAAACTAGAGTTGGCTTTTAGTATATGAAAGAGTTTCTTGAACTGTTTCTCAACACCACATATTGAGTGATACTATACTTTAAGTCATGTCCATTAAGTAACTAGGGATGGATTAGTGTGTCTCTCAGTCATAGAGGGGAGGCTCATAAGATGTTAGTTATTCTTTCCTGACCCTAGCACTGTTGTGATGAAGAAATTACAGTAAGATTCAGGTACTTTATGGACCCAGTATTTGGGTTCCTGGTTTCAAACACTTTCTGATGCAAAATATTACCTTCCTCTAATTGAAAAGAAATAGAAAACTATTAAAAACTTTGGATATGAATTTAAGCATTATTTTTAGCTTCCTAAAAATTAAAATTTTGTTTTAATAAACTCTTCCTACTACTGAATGCCACTATAAAGAATCATCTGCCAGTGTTCACACGTTCAGAAGAATGTATTAACATTTATTACCACAAATGTCCTCATTAATATTTTATAGAATGGCTGGCAAAGAAAGTGACATTAAATCTCTGAGAGACTGCTGTCTATTTTATTTTACGCCTTTACTTGAATTTTGTAGTAGCCACAACTAAAAGTACGTTCAAGAAATGTTTGATAAATAATTTTATCAATTACCTTAGGCCAGGACAGGCTGCAGTTAAAAACAGAAACAAAAAACTTAGGACTCATTCCTTCTGGACAACGAAGGTATATTCCTAGTTCAAGTTATATGTCTATCACAGGCTGTGGTTCTGTTCCATGTCATCTTCATTCTGAGGGAACAGGTCCTAGGCTGAAGGAACAGCCCCTATCTGAGACATCGCTGGTTTCAGGAGAGAGCCAGGGTAGAGGTAGTAGACCATTACAACGGTTCTTAAAGCCTCTTCTTGAAAGTGGTTTCTTTCACTCACAATTTATTGGCCAAAGCAAGCCATACAGGAAATTCATAGCATGAAAATATAAAATCTTTTTATAGGGAAGGAAAATATATTTTTAATCATAATCATAATAGTTTAATATAATCATCCATAATAACCCCAAATTGTTAATCACTTAACATATATCAGGCATAGTGCTAAGTGCTTTATATTATTCCTGTGAGAAGAAACTTGAAACCCCCTAGAGGTCAAGCAATTTGTCAAGCCATACAGCTAGCAAATGGCAGAGCCTAGTGGTAAAGATAGTTTAATTTGAAGATTAAACATTTGAGTCTTCACACTGCTTCCCCATAAAAGATGAATAAATAAATATAATTCTCAAGAAAAAGAGCACAAGAGGAGCAGCAGGCTGCCTATTTAAACCATGGTTTTTATGACTAACTAGATGAGAAAGTACAGGTTCTGATACAGGTTTTCACACTTCTTTATCTAGGGCAGTGTCTCAGCCAGGGTTAATTTTGCCACTATTTGCAAGGGGCCGGGGGTTGCTACTGCCACCCAGTGGGGAGAGACTGGAGAATCTGGAAAACAGCCTCACATCCAAAAACCATCTGGCCCAAAATGTCAACAGTGCCAAGGATGAAGAACTTTGGTCTAGGGTACGGATAAAAATATAGGCTGCCTTGAAATATGAAAAGCTTTATTCTTCAAGTAAATAATGATAGGAAGTCATTTTTACCCTGATTAGAAGCATATTATTAATTTTTACTCATCAATTTAAATAAGCCCTGAATTTTTGTGTTCACATTTTTCTAAAAATTATTCACAATTGATTTAAACGCAATTCAAGCTCTATACAAGTTCAGAAGGAAGAGGTCATTCAGCAGCAAGG
>NW_006780922.1:504762-545425 GCF_000442215.2 Lipotes vexillifer
GGATGTGGTCGCCAGTCAAGGAGCTGAAGAGGCAGAGCTGCTGAGAGCTCAGTTGGCTCTTGGAATCAAATCACTTTGGATATACTCTAGGGACATTTTCCCTCTCCCACATCTCACAAATTGCACTTCATGTAAATTGGCTAATGGCTCAAGTATTTTAGCAATGAAAATTCAAGTAAATAATCAGTATCATTAATGTCTATTTGGCCTCCTCTTAAATTTGCATAGTATATAGACAGTACTATTTCCTTATTACATTAAACTCAGTTTTTTATTCTTGATGTATCCCTTGAATATTTCTAAAATTTTTCATATTACCGCAAAGCTTAAAAGAGTGTTCTCCGAGGTATTTTATGGCATATCTAGGCCTTATAAATATCTCCACTGATCAATTTATGTTCTGAACTTCTATTCACTTTTCTGAATGCCATCAATGAGTTAAGGGGTTTCATCGTATAATGACAAAATTAAATAAGTACAAGTTTTAATATAAATGGTGCCTCAAGCATTTTTACAAGGTGACAGGAGTTGAAGAATCAGTCAATATTGAATCAATGTTGAAAATCCTTACCTGGCATTTTGTTCACATAAACAAAGTTGATCTGTTTATGCAGGGCAACCATAGTGCGGTTTTGAGAAAATACACTAGTACAAGGGTTGTCAGGCTTTTTCTATAAAGACAGATTTTTAGACTTTTCATGCAATATGAAGCTACTGAGCTCAGTCTTTGTAGCACAGAAGCATTCACAGATACTATGTAAACAAATGGCAGTGGCTGTCTTCCCATAAAATTTATTTATAACAACAAAAAACTGTCTGGTAGAAATTGCTCTGCAATTGACTCTGTCAAGAATTTTCTAGTATTTTCAAGTGCATCTAACACTGTAGGGTTGTGGAAAAAGCATGGGCTTTAGGGTCAGACATATATAGTTTGAATCTCAGCTTTGCCACTTGTTAGTTATGTGACTTTGCACAAGATACATGACCTTTCTGAAGTTCATTTTTACCATCTGCAACACTGGATAATTAATACCTGCATAGAAGTACGATGGTTAGGAATAAATTAAGCAATTCAATGAGATAGCAAATACAGGCATTCAGGGAAAGTCAGGTGTACCACACCTCCTCTCACTTCTAGGGAGTCATAATCCTAAAATGAATTAAATAACTAAACACACAAACAAACAAATAAAAGTGTTTCAAGGCAAAGTCACTCAATAAAGTGTACCTATTCTTATTGAAAATACTTAAGGTAGTATGATAGAGGGAAAAAAATGTCAGGGCCATGAAGCAGAAAAGATTTTTTTTTATATAGACCTAAACACCTAGGAGAATTAGATTGGCGGTAATTGTGGCATATCAAAATTTCAAGTACAATACAAAATGTATCATTCAATAAGTGGTGTAAAAATGACTGCAAATTGGAACAAACAATCAAACAAGATAAGTTTCCAATAGCACAAAGGAGTAAGCATTTTAAAAAATGAGGCCATAAATAAAAGTGAGGAAAATGTGAGTGAAGCTAGTCACAATATTGGAATATAAAACGGCTTTTGAGTAGCTGTTAATTAAAAGATTGAAAAAATTGATCTTATAAAATTAACAACAAAACTTCTGGATGATAATACATTTCAAAATCAAAATTGAAAAATTAATAACAACTTGAAAAATAACAAAATGGTAATTTTCTTAATTTACAAAAAGCTTATGCAAATCAATAAGAAAAAAACGAACAAACCAATTTCTTAAAAGAGCAAGGCATTTAAAAAAAAATACAAATGACAATAAATGGCATGTAAATGATGCTCAATCTCAGTAACAGTGGTAACAATGGAAAAATGCAAATTATAAAAAAAGTACATTATTCTCCTATTAAACTGTCAAAAATTAAAATACTTTGATTTTTCCAGTGCTGGCCAGGGTGTGGATAAATGGGCTCTCTCATACTTTGTTGCTGGGAATATAAATGTTGCTCCATTCTGTCTGGAGGACAATTTCACAGCATCTATCAAAATTTAACATATTTATACCTTTTGCTCACTTCTTGAAATTTAATCTATCAATAGCCTTACAAAAGCCTGTCAAAATTTATGTACAAGCATACTCAGTGCAGAAATTTTCATAAGAGCAAAATGTTAAAAACAACCAAAATGCTGTTCAACAAAAGGGGACAGGTTAATACATTACAATGTATGAATATGATGGTATACTCTACCATAATGATAAATAATAAAATATTGATATACATGCTAGTGTGAACAGATCTCTAAGATCTATGTTAATGGAAAAAAGAAAAATACAGAATAATATAAGATCCTTTGTGTGAAAGTAAATTTAAAACTAGCTACATGTATGTGAATAAATGTATATTTTGATGAGGGAAAGGAATCATAAGAAACTGTTAATAGTGGATGTTTTGAGGAGAGGAACTGGTGGTAAGC
Source organism: Lipotes vexillifer (assembly GCF_000442215.2). Lineage (NCBI taxonomy): Eukaryota > Metazoa > Chordata > Mammalia > Artiodactyla > Lipotidae > Lipotes > Lipotes vexillifer. Next base: position 507,204 of record NW_006780922.1, read on the forward strand.
ATTTCGCAATTTCCTGGAAAAATATAAATTTTCTAACTTTATGTAATAGTTTATTTGTCATAGGAGTCAAGAGGGTAAGGATATGGTATGTGAAAGTTACTGAGAGTAGATCTTAAGCATTCTCACCACCAAAAAAAAAAAAAAATGTTAACTATGTGAGGCGCAGGATGTGTTCATTATCTTGACCTTGGTAATCATTCCACAATGTATATGTATATTAAATCACCACATTGTATACTTTAAATATATATACTTTTGCCATTTATCCCCAATTGTTACTCAATAATTAAAAAAGACGGTAAGAATTGGGGCTATTTTATATATTATTCTGTATTTTGAAAAAAAAATCAATGTTTTGAATATGAATATAGACACACACATACATGTTATTCTTATTATTATTATTTTTGACTGTGTTGGGTCTTCATTGCTGTGCACAGGCTTTCTCTAATTGCAGCGAGCGGGGGCTACTGTTTGTTGCTGTGCGCAGGCTTCTCATTGCGGTGGCTTCTCTTGCGGTGGCTTCTCTTGTTGCGGTGCCTTCTCTTCTCATAGACTCTAGGCGCATGGGCTTCAGTACTTGCAGCATGTGGGCTCTGTAGTTGTGGCACACAGGCGCTAGAGCATGGGGTTTCAGTAGTTGAGGCACATGGGCTCAGTTGTTGTGGCATGTGGGCTCTAGAGCGTAGGCTCAGTAGTTGTGGCACATGGGCTCAGCTGCTCTAAGGCAAATGATATCTTCCCAGACTGGGGATTGAACCCATGTCCCCTGCACTGGCAGGCGGATTCTTAACCACCGCACCACCAGGGAAGTCCCCATATGTGTTTTTAAAGCTTAAGCTAGTCTCAAGAAAAGTGTTTCCAATGAAAGTATGTGGTTTGTATCAGAGTATGTTAAATATAAGGTAGATAAAGAGAGAACAAGATGCTAAAATACAAGCAAATGATCATTTATCAGCTTGTGGATAAATATATCTTAGTTTTTTGGTCAGTTTTTCTGCTCTCAACAACTATGTCTTAAAATATTTATGAACCCCTAAATGTATGCTACTGAGGAATTACTAGCTCTACATTCTCTTTTCATTTTTGTTTGGTTTTGTAGAACTCCATTGAGGAAGTGTGGCCTTTTATTCTTTTCATTTACTTATTTATATTTATTCCATGTTTTCTTCCAGAAAACATTTAAGGCAAGATTTGATTGTCTATATGGTCAACACTATAATGGTAAGGGTGGAAATAACCTGTTCATTGATGTGTACAGTGTAGTTTTTGTGTGTGTGTTGTGTGTGTGTACAGTGTAGTTTTAACCAATAAATGGATTGGCTAGTTTAAAACATCAGGTTGGTACTGTGAATAGAGACAGAGTCCCAAAAGATAATTCTTCATTGCTTACTGGAAATCTACCTACCTTTCATACATGTAATCAACATTGCTTTCAAAATGTTTTTAAAGGCCAGTTGTATAGTTTGTAGTGACGTTGTAAGAAAATTATAGGACAGATGCACCCCTATTCACACCTTTCCTTAGTGCTGGTCCATAACTATTATATCTGTCTTAAGTCACCTTTTTTTTTTCCACTTTTTACGTCAGCTTTCCTAAAGGCCATTATATTTCTTAAAATATGTATACTAACACTGGTTACTTTTTTCCTCAGAAAATGGGCAATCTTCCATCAAGGGAACTAAAAGTGGGGGTAGGGTTAGATGAAGTCTAATGAAAAATATGACTTCAACTCAGTATGCTAAAAATATTTTTTGTAATAGAAATTATTTTCCAAGACCAAAAATTTTTGTCTAACAGTTGTATCTCATTTCCAAATTTTCTTTGATCAAGAAAACTCCTTTCATTGTTGTCCTAGAAGTTTTCATGCATGATTTCATTTTCTTTGTTGCACTTGAAAATAGAAATTGAGGGTATAAAGTTATAACCTTAAGATACATTGATGCTGTCAAACTGAAGGCCACGTAATTTATTTTTTGCATTCTTCCATGTTTCTTAGCATGTCAAGGATGAACAGTCACTTTCATTAAGCACTATGACCCGGGTATGAAAATCCAAAGATATTGCAGGGTTTCTCAAAATAGCTTAGCTCATTTAGCATCTTCTGTGCCATTTATTTTCAAGTTTAAGAAGTAGAAAACGAAGAGTTACTGAATAATGACATAGTTATAGTTAATAATTATAAACAATAATAAATTATAAATGGTATTTACTAGTGCTTATATGAAAAAAAGTCAGCTTGGAATAAGGGGGACAAAATTAAATGTCTGCAGGAATGGGCTAGGTTATGCAGCCAAGTGAGTTGGGCCAGGGTGAACTCAGTAACTAGGGAGAACAAAGGGAAATAAGGTCATATTCATAATCTAAAGGGGTTATCGTTGCTCAGGAGGAGTGAATTGTTGCCTTGAAAAAAGATGGGCTCAGTGGCCAGATCTGATTTTTAAAAGGGAAAACAGAAATCAGAGTTTGTATGAATTCTCCTTAATTTTATATGTTGCCAAATATATCAAATTTACATAAAAACAAACCTAAACCCAAACTGTGTGAGTCAGTGTCAGCTCACTGGTTACTGGGTGCCAAGTCTGGTTAGAATCTATTAAGAGAGGAGTTCAGGGCTTCCCTGGTGGCGCAGTGGTTGGGAGTCCGCCTGCCGATGCAGGGGACGCAGGTTCGTGCCCCAGTCCGGGAGGATCCCAAATGCCGCGGAGCGGCTGGGCCCGGCCATGAGGCATGGCCGCTGAGCCTAGCGTCCGGAGCCTGTGCTCCGCAACGGGAGAGGCCACAACAGTGAGAGGCCCAAGAGCGGAGTTCATCCCCACAATATGGTTTCCATACAATACATTTGCATTAAATTTCCAGGAATAAACATTTATTTTTAACCACATATGTAGTTAACTACATATTTTTGCAAGAACAAATGGACTTCGATCAGTGATTACTGTGTTTTCTTTACATTTAGATAAATATTTAGAAACCTAATTAATATTTTAGTCAGTCCTATTAAATAAATTAAAAAATGATTGAGAGAATGAACAGCATATAGGGTAAGAAAGTACAGGTGAAGGAAGGCCTTATTATTTTTTAAAGCATTGATTTTGTTGTCAGGGACTTTACAAAGCCATTGGAAAATGAGTATTTAAGCACAAGAGTTAATTTCATATAGAAAGCAATCCATCACTGCAAATTAGTAAAATGTAATTAACCGTTAGGGTAGGCAGGTTTTCATTAGTATATCAAAGCAAGTCCATTTTTAAGGAACATAATGCTAGTAATAAATAGCAAATATAACAGGGGAAATAATTCACAATGTTCTGTATATACAGATATACACTTGTGGTTTTATGTAGATGTGTGTTATGTATCCATGACTGACTTTTATATTCATCGCCAATGTAATAAAAAATGACATCAGGTTAATCACTCAGGCTTCAGTCATACTTCCTGGCCTCAAATGTCAGCTTTACTGCTTGCTAGCAGTGGACTTAAGCATGTTACTTGACCTAACCCTCAGTTTCCCCATATCATAGGGTTGTAGTAAGATGTAATAAGAAAAGCACTTGCAGCAGGGAATGTCACATCATAAGCATTCAATAAATATTAGTAATTACCATTATCAAGCATTTCTCTAAAAGATGTGTTGTGATTGGCTGATGTACTACTTTATCTCTTGATTCTCCAAAATTTTCATCTACTGAATAAATATTTTAAGTACTAGGTATTAAGGCAAGAATGAGAGAAAGATGTTGGTTCTATCCTGGAAGTGCTTAATTACTAGTAGAGGAAATAGAAATATATGCGTGCCCCAAATTGCCAATGTGGCTTATGTTAACAGAGAACTTTTACAAAATATTAAGGAATATATATGGACCTGAAGGGGTTAAAGAAAATTTAATACAGAGGAGATGTTTTAAGCTAAGTGAGTCTTACAGGATAAGCAGAGGTTTTCAGAGGTAATTATATGATGACCTTACCATTAAGATTACCAATAACATATTTCATCACAAAATACATGAAAAAATGGGGTTTACAGTCAGCAAAGTACCAATACCAGTGTTAAATCTAATGAAATATTAGCAAGTGTCTATCCTTTTACTTTCTTAATGTGAAGGACTTCACCACACAAGCAAAACCAAATACCAAAAACAATGAGGTTAATTTAGCTTCACACACAAGGCTCCACTTTTTTCTCTTTCCAGAATAAACAGTATGATGTATCACATTAGTCCTTCTCTTCTACAGCAACTTCCTTAAAAAGTTCAGTCTTAGTAATAATTGTCTTGCTGTTCTCTCCCTATTCCAGATTGCTGGGCTTTAAGAGAAAATATTACAAAAGTATGCATTTAGGAATCATTACAAATGTGTGGGCTACAGTCTCTCCTGGAGCCTCTCTCCAACCTTGCGTGGTGAGTTCAGATTTTCCATGGTTCTTAAAGCTATTCCTCACTGAGGCTATTTTCTTCCCTTATTTCTTCAAGTGCCACCATCTCTCCTCTCACCGTCAGAATTCTTGACCAAGAAAATAAGATCTTTAGGCATGAAGTTTCTCAACTTCCAAATCACCTACCTACAAATTCTCATGCATCCACAGTCACCTCTTGCCTCCACAGGTGAAGCACTGGTCTCTGCCCTAGGGGTCCAGTGTCCATTTTCTCTGGCATGAGCAAGTTCTCTGCCCAGTTCTCCAGGCTCTGTGGTCCACCATTCACTCTGCCTTCCGTGTCGACCTGTTACACCTGGGCACAATCCCTTTGATGGTCTGCTTCTCTTCATCATCACAGAGGTGGGTGTGAGGCAGATTTCTGTCCTCTTTTCTGCCCAGTGCATTTAGAATCTTTATCATCACCATATAAAAGTGAATATGACGATAAGCTATTCTGTAAGGAAAGATCAGAGTAATGAGAAGAAACTATAACATAGGAGAGGAAATTGTGTCAAATGTGATATTCCCCCCCAACCCATAATTTAAAGGGAAAGCATTTAAGAAGTATAATTTTCTAAAGAAGATCCTAATTCAAATAGAAGCAATGTTTCTTCCAGAAATCTAAAATTTGGAATTGTGATGTATGCAGGCTTTGGAAGTGAGTCATTTAAATGTCAACTCTGTAAGAAACGGATCTATTTATATTTACATTCATACTAAAGGATACCTGCTCCTGTTTCTTCTTCACCCAAGGATTGACTGTACATTTCTTTAGTTTCTCTGGTATTTTGTGAGTAAAGTGCCTTTTTGGTCAAAACCATCCAGTGAGTTTCTTTTGCTTACATATGGAAGAGGCCTAAATACTAGCATGTGATATAGACATGTAGAAGAAAAACTAGGGGTCAAAAGAGAAGACAAACAATCAGTACAAGAAAAGATGATTAGTATCATTAGTCATTAGGGAAATGTAAATTAAAACTAAAAAGAAATATTACTACAGACCCACTAGAATACCAAAAAGTTTAAAAATCAGACAATACCAAGTGTTGGGTGAGAATATGGGGTAATCAGAAATCTCATATATTGCTTGTGGGAGTACAAAATTGCACAGCCACTCTGGAAGACGGTTCCGCAGTTTCTTATAAAGTTAAACATACACTTAATATGTAACTGAGCAATTTAATTCCTAACTACTTTCCCAAGAGAGATGAAAGAACGTCTTACCAAAGAATTGCACACTTGTATTCAAAATAACCCCAAACTGCAAACAACTAAATGCCCATCAATAGGTGAATTCAATGAACTCCTAATATATGTAACGATAATGTAAAATTATTATGCTGAGTGAAAGAAGCCAGATACAAAAGAAGCCAGATCCAGTGTATACACACTGTACGATTTCATTTATTTGAAAGTTTAGAAAAGGCAAATTAATCTACGCTAGAAAGCAAGTGATCATTTGGACTAGAAATCAAAGAATTAACTTCTAAAGGGCAAAAGGGAACTTTTTATGGCGATGGAAATATTCTGTATCTTGATTGTGATGGTGATTACCCGACAATATATATTTGCCCAAAACTCATCAATCTGTATACTTAAAACAGGTAGATTTTACTGCATGTGAATTATACCTCAATAAAGGAAAAAACAGGTAAAGAAAAATGGGAGTGCAATAAAGTTATGTCTTTGGGTTAATTGCCTAAGATGTACTTGCTGGCTTTGCATCATTTCAGCATGAAAATAATTATAAGCTTCTCTGTGGATGTCTGTGGTCATGTCTTACTACTCCCAATAACACTTAGTAAAATGCATTATACATTGTGATTATTAAACAAATACACACAAATTAGACTAATATAACTTTTTTCTTTCAACCAACTCATACAGAGAGATGCCTTATCTTACGTTATATGGATAAAACTTTTTATCAAGCTATTTGTTAACCAGAATTTCTGCTTTTTGGTTGATAGTGTTGTTCTAAATACTACTATCTCAGATACTCTAAAAGAAATTCTAAAAGGGAATAACAAATCTACCTGTTGCTCTACATTTGGGAAGGGTAATTTTGAGGATTCCACAGGTAAGTAGGGAATCCTGGTAAGTTGTATGAATTACATTTATCCATTATGTTTAGTGTTTATTAATGAGAATTTTCCTTATCAAACAAAAAATAAAGGGAAACAAGTCTAGGTTTTCCTATGAGCCCCAAATATTACCACCAGAATAAGAAGACCTAATAACTCTCTCAAAGGCAGTTTGAATGAGATTAGAAGCTAATGTTTTCTGAATTGCGTATTTGCCAAGATAAGTAAAAAAGTTTTCTGATTTCTATGCATATTCATTTAGAGAATATTCTTGGTTTTTTCTTGGATGAAAATCTACTTTTTCTGTAACTGAAATTGCTGAGTACAACCTGAATTATAAGACTTTGTAAATATTCTATTCAGATTTCTCAAAAGGTTTAGCTGAGATTTTACCTATGATGACAGATGGGATAAGAAAGACAGAGCAAGTCTTTACTCTGACCATATTCTGAGCAGAATGGATTTATGTTCTTGCTTTCTACCAAGGACAGAAGATACCAGGCTTCTATCATAAATCTACTTACATTTGCTGTGGAATGAGTATTACAGCCAAATGTCTGAGTGGATTTGAAAGTCATTCGGTTTCAAAATGGGAAAAACACAGGATGTTGGAAAAATGGTATCAGTGGTGTGCTGGCAAATGCTTAAAAGCCAACTCTCTGAAAAAAGAAAGCAAACCCAAAAAACCCAACCCTAATTTGCAGCATTTGCTGATATTCTAGATGTAAGAACTCCTACCGTTTACAATTTCAAGTCACCAACGTCATGTCAACTGGTTTATAAATTCCTAAAACGTCAATGCTTGTGAAAGCCATTACATGCTGACCTCAGCATATAAGTGAATTAAACACTGAAATTTATTTTTAGCAATGACTTTCAAGCTCATGAATGACCTGATCAAAGAAAAATGACAGTTCCCCTTTTAAGTGAAAGTGGAAATAAACTTTAGCCCTTATTGCACCAAACTGATGTTACTTTATTATTGCTTTAGCGTAGAAGAAAAAAATATAATCTTTGGGAAAATGACACAAAATAGCTCCTTTTTCATATCGTGGATTGTTTTGGGTGTGGTCTTCCTGCAAGTACCTATTTCCTTTGAGATCTATATTTAGAAAAATAAATCATGGAATTTAGGAAGTGAATGGAAACTGTCTTTAAGATGATTGCAGTGGTACATAACAACTTCCTGGATCAACATTGTAAGTGTGTCAAGTGATCAAAATAATTCTTATCTATAGACAAGGCCAGAAGTAAAAGGATGTTAGAACACACATATCTCTCAAAATATACACAATGCATACAAAAATTACTATTCATAATACATTTATTTATTTTTAAAATAAATTTATTTATTTTATTTATTTATTTTTGGCTGTGTTGGGTCTTCGTTGCTATGCGCGGGCTTTCCATAGTTGCGGCGAGCGGGGGCTACTCTTCGTTGCGGTGCGCAGGCTTCTCACTGAGGTGGCTCCTCTTGTTGCAGAGCACATGCTCTAGGCGAGCGGGCTTCAGTAGTGTGGCACGCGGGGTCAGTAGTTGTGGCTCGCCGGCTCTAGAGTGCAGGCTCAGTAGTTGTGGTGCACAGGCCTAGTTGCTCCGTGGCATGTGGGATTTTCCTTGACCAGGGCTCAAACCCATGTCCCCCTGCACTGGTAGGCGGGTTCTCAACCACTGTGCCACCAGGGAAGCCCCATAATACTTTTTTATTTTATTATCAAATTTGTCCCATAATACATTTTAAAATTCCTATAAATCTAAAGAAAAACACAAAATGCCCATTAGAGAGAAGAAATTCCAGTCATATAATCAGAAAATTATCATGAGGTAAGTCCTATTCTCAACATTTTACACATAAAGAAACTGAAGTACAGAGAGGTTAAATGATCTAAGGTCACACAGCTGGTAAGTGGCAGAGCCAGGACTCAATCCAACTATGCTTATCACCATTAATGCCCATTTGATACAGTGCCTGAACAATACCCTTTAACATTTATGGTTTAGGATCATCTATGCATTGGTTGTTAGCAGAAAAGGTTTGCTCAGGCTTCCTCAAGTAATTTGAGAATATTAAAAACAGGAATTGTATTTTGTGGTTAAATCTCACTGGGACCTAGCAAAAGCTACACGCTCAACTTTCAGGGAAGACACAAGAATTGCTGCAGACACAACTCATTGGATGCAACAACATTCTGAATTCAATGTCACTCTGGCTTTCACATGACCTTGCTGCCCTCTCTAGAGCGAGAGTTCATTGATTTCTACAAGAGTGTGCTAGAATTGATTTGACTCCACTGCTCTTGTGTTCTTCTAAATTCCTTGCTCAAACTAGAAAAAGAAACTCTGATGAAGCCAGTCAATTAGCATTGACCCTGTATAAGCAGAGCTGTGTGCCAAGGTGTCTTCATAAAGGACACTGATTATTAAGGAGAGGGAGGGAGTAGGAGACATTAGGGCTTCAAGCTTTCATAACTAGAGGGATGTCAGTGTCATTCACCACAAGAAAAAGTACAGGAGAATGATGGCATGATGATTTTAGTGTTGGCTGACTTGAGCTTTAGTGCCTGCAAAATACATAGGAGGGGCTATTCATTAGCAAGACAAATTTAGTGATCCATAGGTCGGGAGAGTGCCCTAGACAGTGACCCATCAGTGTACCTGTCATGGTTAAATCAAAGTGTCTCTTAGTCATGCAATAACTTAGTCTCAAATCCCTCCTTTGTTATTTTCATTTAAAAGCTGTGCTTCGATTAAATATTCAAATTCAATCCCAATGCATTTTGAGTGTGAAGTTTTTTTTTTCTTTCTTTTCTTGCAGTACGCGGGCCTCTCACTGTTGTGGCCTCTCCCATTGAGGAGCACAGGCTCCGGACGCGCAGGCTCAGCGGCCATGGCTCACGGGCCTAGCCGCTCCGTGGCATGTGGGATCTTCCTGGACCGGGGCACAAACCCGTGTCCCCTGCATCAGCAGGCGGACTCTCAACCACTGCGCCACCAGGGAAGCCCCGGGTGTGCAGTTTTAATTAAGTCAGTACACTATGGTTTTCTCATGTAAGTTTGTTTTTTGAAGGCTGCTTAGCAAATAAAGGATAAAACAGAAAATGTCTTTGAGGTAAACTCAGCAGAATCATAGATGCAGTTTCTCTAAGTACTGCTACATTGAAAATCCCTCCAGAGATAGGAAAAAAATATTCCTGTCTGCAATGCTGCACATTCCCTAAGCTATAGTCTTTTGAAGCAGTCATTAACATCTGCATCCTCGGCATATATATAGCATTTTATGGCTCACTGTATATGACAACATTAAACATCATTAAAAATGGTAATTAGAATACAATTGGAAAATTCCATATATCTTTTGAAATACATCAGATGTAGTCTGTCCTTAAAACAGAAAAAGGGCACAGTAATAAAGTTAGCTTTTCTCCCTTCTAAAATATGTACATGGATAGAATAAGAAGCCTCTCTAAAAAAAATGTTAAAAATAGGAAATTTTAGTGCTTTATAAGATCCTTAAGTGAAAAAATGTTTTTAAGATATAACTAAGCAATATAGTAGAAAAATAAAGCAATACATAAATGTCTTTTTGAAGAAAGCATAGGGTCAAGGAGACAAAATTTATTGCTAAAATTAGGGAAAAATTAGGGAAAAAATAAGGAAAAAATGTCCAAACTGAATGTAAAAGCATCCATATACTGACAAACAATACAAACATTATCAGATGTTTTCAAAGTGTAGTTAATAATAGAAAAATACTCACATTTTAACTTTAAGTGAAAAAATCCAAAATACCCAACTCCATAGAGAGAATGATTGAAAATCATAAGGTCAAGTATTTAATAACAATTATCTCACTATACATTCTCCTCCAGAACCATTAACTGGGAAGCAAGTAATATTTTTTAAAATTATTTAAAATAATGAATTCATATTCTACATGGGCTCTAGTAAATTTTCCTATCAAGTAACTATATACTGAACAGCATAAGAGTTCTACAGGAATACTGGGTATGAAATGTAAATCTTGGAGAAATGGTTATCTACTGTGACTCAACTTAATTTAAAGTGATCCATCTGCTCCAGCCATGGGAGATGGAGTTTTCATTAAAGAGATCATTCTTATTTTGTTCAGGATACACGCATGCTTTAGCTTTGAGTTTAGGGAGAGCTGAACTGGTACATGTTTTTTTTGTTTTTTTTTTTCTGCGGTACGCAGGCCCCTCACTGTTGTGGCCTCTCCCGTTGCGGAGCACAGGCTCCGGACGTGCAGGCTCAGTGGCCATGGCTCACGGGCCTAGCCGCTCCACGGCATGTGGGATCTTCCTGGACCGGGGCATGAACCCGTGTGCCCTGCATCGGCAGGTGGACTCTCAACCACTGCGCCACCAGGGAAGCCCTGGTACATGTATTTTTATTGATTATGCTTGAGTCTTGATTTCAACTGCATGCTCTAAACAACCTCCACTGAAAATTACTGAAGGGATGCACTACTTGTAAACAGCTTTTTACAAAATACATAAAACTGTATTATAAAACAAAAAATTTAAATTAAAAGCACTAAAAATTCCAGGGAAAAAAATTAAATATGTTTCTGATAAATAGACTGGTTATCATGAGAAATACTTCCTAAAGTGTCAAATATTGACATGCTAGAGATGATTTACGAATTCACTAATGTACTTAGAGATTGAAAGCCATGATTTCCATTAGGCATGAATTTACATTCTGCTTCAGGGGAAAAAGATGTCTTTCACTTCTTCATCATTCAGTGTTAAGTACTTAGTTAGTCACACTTTAGCCTCAAGCCTCTATGGGGATTAACGAGCAGGCACCAGAAAAGATTGACAAGGCTAAATTCAAAGACTGACAAAGGCCTGACTCAATAAACAGAAACTTTGTTTTTATCACTAAATTTAAATTTATAACCAGGACCATATTTTTATATCAATGAAATAAAATTCATATTTTATAGCAAGACAAGAAAAATTTAAACAAAATTTTCTCTGCCCCTTTGGGCCTTCCTCCTCTTTTTTTTTTCCCTACCCCCTCCTCTTTGGTGTGTATTGTGCATCTTCCTTAACCAAACCTCCTTAGGAGATAACATTCCTTCTTCATCTTGTAAAGGGTCAAGATGACCCACTACTGCCTTTGCATATGCAGATCTGGATTGTGTAAACTGTCAATATGTCATTTGACATATAACCCTTTGTCTAGAAAACTGTGTATAATAACTGTTTGACCTCAGAGCTTTCGTTTTTTTTTAGCTTTCTTTTTTTTTTACTGAAGTATAGTTGACTTATAATGATTCAGGTGTACAGAAAGTGATTCTTTTTCAGATTCTTTTCCATTATAGTTTATTGCAAGATATTGAATAAAGTTCCTTGTGCTATACAGTAGGTCCTTGTTTATTTATTTTATATATATTAGTGTCTATCTGTTAATCCCAAATTCTGAATTTATCCCTCCCACCCTTTTTCCTTTGGTAACCATAAGTTTTTCTGTGTCTGTGAGTCTATTTCTGTTTTGTAAATAAGTTCATTTGTATATTTTTTTTAGATTCCACATATAACTGATATCATGATATTTGTCTTTCTCTAACTTACCTCAGTTAGTATCATAATCTCTAGGTCCATCCATGTTTTTGCAAATTACATTATTTCATTCTTTTTTATGGCTAAGTAATATTCCATTGACTATAAGTACCATATGTTCTTTATTCATTCCTCTGTTGATGGACATTTGCGTTGCTTCCAAGTGCTGGCTATTGTAAATAGTGCTTCTATGTATATTAAGGTGTATATATCTTTTTGAATTATCATTTTCTCCAGATATATGCCCAGGAGTGGGATTGCTGGGTCATATGGCAACTCTATTTTTAGTTTTTTAAGGAACCTCCATACTGTTCTCCATATGGCTGCAACAATTTACATTCCCACCAACAGTGTAGGAGGGTTCCCTTTACTCCACACATTCTCCACCATTTATTATTTGTAGACTTTTTGATGACAGCTATTCTGACCGTTTGAGGTGGTATCTCATTGCAGTTTTCATTTGCATTTCTCTAGTAATTAATGATGCTGAGGATCTTTGCATGTGCCTGTTGGCCATTTGTATGTCTTCTTCAGAGAAATGTCTATTTAGGTCTTCTGCTCACTTTTTGATTGGTTTGTTTAGTTTTTTGATATTGAACTGTATAGGTTGTTCATATATTTTGGAAATTAAGCCCTTGTTGGTTGTGTCATTTACAAGTATTTTCTCCCATTCTGTAGGTTGTCTTTTCATTTTGTTTATGGTTTCCTTTGTTATGCAAAGCTTTTAAGTTTATTTCTGTACACTAACAACAAAATATCAGAAAGAAAAATTAAGAAAACAATCCCATTTACCACTGCATCAAAAAGAATAAAATAGCTATGAATAAACCTACCTAACAAGGCAAAAGACCTGTACTCCAAAAACTGTAAGGTGCTGATGCAAGAAATTGAAGCCCACGCAAACAGATGGAAAAATATATACACCATGTTCTTAGATAGGAAGAATCAACATTGTTAAAATGAAAATACTATCCAAGGCAGTCTTCAGATTCAATGCAATTCCTATCAAATTACCAATAGCATTTTTCACAGAACTAGAACAAATGATTTTAAAATTTGTATGGAAACATAGAAGATCCCGAATAGCCAAAACAATCTTGAGAAAGAAGAATGGAGCTGGAGGAATCAGGCTCCCTGACTTAAGACAATACTACAAAGCTACAGTAATCAATACAGTATGGTACTGGCACAAAAAACAGACACATAGATCAATGGAACAGGATAGAAAGTCCAGAAATAAACACACACACTTATGGTCAATTTATCTACGACAAAGGAGGCAAGAATATACAATGGAGAAAAGACAGTCTCTTCAATAAGTAGTGCTGGGAAAACTGGACAGCTACATGTAAAAATATGAATTTAGAACATTCCTTAATGCGATATACAAAAGTAAACTCAACATGGATTAAAAACCTAAATGTAAGACTGGATACTATAAAACTCCTAGAGGAAAACATAGACAGACACTCTGCCATAAATCACAACAATATTTTTTTTGGATCTGTCTCCTAGAGTAATGGAAACAAAAGCAAAAATAAATCAGACCTAATTAAACTTAAAACCTTTTGCACAGCAAAGGAAACCATAAACATAATGAAAGACAATCTCAGAGTTTTCTGAAGACTGGCTCTCAGGTTAAAATCCTCAAACTGGCTTGAATAAAATTTTCCATTTCTTTCTTCAATCAGCTATTGATTAATTTTTTTTTCATTGACAATCTAAAAACCACCTTGAGGGTTAAAGAATAAAAAAGAAATTTAAATTTTAAAATTCACACGGAAGAAATCCTTAAACATGCCTGCTTGACACATGCTGGTACTATACAAATCTCCGTCTCACTGAAGAAAACTTGCAAAGATCTTTACAAAGGATTCCTTTTATAAATCCAGATGGAGCTTAGCCATTCAGGTGATGATCAGGGGCTACACTTCCTGGTACCATTTCCTTGTTACTGCTGAACATCTCTGTCTTTGGGGTGTGCCTTGTGACATTCCACAGGGACTTGGCTACTCAAAGTGTGGACCAAGGACCAATAGTATGAGCATCACTTGAAAGCCTGTTTCAAATGCAAAATCTCAGGCACTACTCAAGACCTAATGGATAAAAATCTGCATTTTAACAAGATCTCTAGGTGATTTATGCACACATTACACTGAGAAGCACTGCTTTAAGCTCTTGAGGAGCTCACAGACCACCCACTTCTCACAGCCCTTTCTCTTTTATTTTATTTTATTTTTTATTTTTATTTTTATTTTTTTGCGATACACGGGCCTCTCACTGTTGTGGCCTCTCCCGTTGTGGAGCACAGGCTCCGGACGCGCAGGCTCAGCGGCCACGGCTCACGGGCCCAGCCGCTCCGCGGCATGTGGGATCTTCCCGGACCAGGGCACGAACCCGCATCCCCTGCATTGGCAGGCGGACTCTCAACCACTGCGCCACCAGGGAAGCCCAGCTCTTTCTCTTTTAAATCAACTATTTCTGGAAATACTACTTCACTCCCCCACTAAAATTACTGAGTTTCAGGTTCCCTTCTGCGTTTTAAAGTTCTCCTTCTAAGTTGTGGTGTTTAAGTTTCTTCTGCTTCTTCTGCTTAAGTTCAAGGTACCTTGGAAGGGGGCGAAATGACCCTTGGTTCCTTAGACTCCCAAGTTGCCATTATTTTTTTTCTCAAGTACCTGTAATAGTAAACATATCTTGGACTTTGAGAATTATTTTCCTGTTGAAACCCTCAGTTGGTCTACGTTAGATATGAGATTCCCATTTTGCATATAACTCTGACCCTATTTTACTAAAAGAGAATTCCCACCTCGCCTTACCCTCAAGAGAGGTATGTTTTGGAAGGACTGCTTACTTACATGATAGTTTCTTCAAATGCTTCCTTTTCTTAAAGGAGGTCATGTTTCTTCCAGTTT
Organism: Lipotes vexillifer; assembly: GCF_000442215.2. Classification (NCBI taxonomy): domain Eukaryota; kingdom Metazoa; phylum Chordata; class Mammalia; order Artiodactyla; family Lipotidae; genus Lipotes; species Lipotes vexillifer. The sequence goes on from NW_006780922.1 coordinate 522,211, forward strand.
CATCATAATAAAGTGTGGAAAAGCCCTCTTGAATAAAGTAACCTGTAATTACAAAAACAAATCAAGTTTTAATGACTTACTGCCTCAAGGAAGAACACCTTATACTGACAATTCCAAATGGCATCTCATTAGGAGAAGGAGAGCAAGTTTGTATTGCTTATTGCATTGAGCTATGGAGTTGCTCAGGCAGGACATCAGAAGCAGAGTGTGCTTGTGGATTGGCTAATTTCTTAAGAGGAGAATAGATGGAAGTGAGGTGAGATTCTAAGGGAAGGAAAAGCATCATGAGAGTCATCAGACATTGTGCAGGTGTACTCACAAGACTGATGATAGTGGTTATTCTGTTTCTCAGGAAGATGGAGAAGAAAGGCAATTAAACTAAAATGTTACACTTTTCACAAATTAAAATCTCTATTTTTGCAATCATTTACTATATGAATTATACTTCAACAAAACTTTAGATGCACAAGATAAAATACCCAATGAAATGCCATTTTGCCCTCAACAGTTAAAAGTTTTGTTAAATCAACTCCATCCATATACTATGTGTTTGTGTAAACAACCTGTTTTCACAAAACTAAAATATTTCAGAATAGGAAGACAACTCTATAAATCCTTCATTTAATGTATGTGAAAAAAAGAAGTAAAGTTTCTACTGACTGTTCTGAAACCATTTGTTCATTCTTTCCTTTTTATACTATGACTACTAGTTAGTATTCAGAATGCCCAGCTCTGAGGTTATAATGGTGTGCAGCAAAAATAGACTTGGCCCATGTTTTCCTGTAACATAATTTCATGGGTGAGACATACAAAAGTCAGATAGTCATACTAATGAATGTATAATTACCAAGTGTGACAATGTTGAACTTTACTCAATCCCTGTGATACCAGAAAACAGCACTGGTTAAAGAAACCCCCTACCTTGGGGGCTTCCCTGGCGGCGCAGTGGTTGAGAATCTGCCTGCCAATGCAGGGGACACGGGTTCGAGCCCTGGTCTGGGAAGACCCCACAGGCCGCGGAGCAACTGGGCCCGTGAGCCACAACTACTGAGCCTGCGCGTCTGGAGCCTGTGCTCTGCAACAAGAGAGGCCGCGACAGTGAGAGTCCCGCGCACCGCGATGAAGAGTGGCCCCCACTTGCCACAACTAGAGAAAGCCCTCGCACAGAAACGAAGACCCAACACAGCCAAAAATAAATAAATAAATAAATTTATAAAAAAAAAAAGAAACCCCCTACCTTGTGTCTAGGAAATGGCTTACTGCAGAGAAACATACTTCCTCATATGATTTAGATAAGATTCATGGATTCACCCCTGTGTTTACCTACATCAAGGCCAAACAGATGTTCCAAATTCCCATTCTTTGCCTCAGAAATGATTAGTGAGCTTTGGCGCAACGACTATTAAACGTTAAGCTTTTCTTCTTCCAGACACATGAACTTTGACCTGTCCTCAGCCTCATCCAGCATACAGCCTGTCTTGAGTATACATGGGCCTCAAGGTAAATATTCTTTGATGTATTATCCAACCAAGCCACCTTTTCACTCTGCTTCCCCACACTGCTTTTTTCCAGCCTTATTCCTTCCTCATTGTAAAACAAAGACCCTTTTTGCCTAACCCTAGAGAAGCTTCCAGAATTTATGGGCAGAGCTTTCTTTACTGTAATAGTACCTCCTTCCATACTCCCTCTCCACCCCTTGCAATAATCCTTTCAAATAAAGTCTCTCCTTACTCAGTCCAGATTTGTTTTGTATTTGACAAGTGAGATAAGGGGTTTAATGAAAGAAAAGCTGCTCATGAAATCTGCCTGAAGGAGGAACTCCAGCTGAGGAAGAGTGAAGGTGGGGAGTTTCTAACATTTAGTGGAGAGACCCTGGGGCTGAGTTCTCAGGGCAGAGCCAGGCATGACCTGGGCAGACAGAAAGGGAAAGGGGAGGAAGGCTAAGCTGCCACTTGGTAGAGTGGGCAAGCATTATTTAAAACAACTACAGGGTATTGTTTTATAATCATCAAACTTGCTAAGAGCCTAGAACTTAATTATTCCCACCACAAAGAAGAAATGCTAACTTACACCGTGATAGAAGTGCTAAAATTCCTTAAAATGGCAACCATATACAATATATAAATGTATCAAATACACATGCTATATCCCTTAAATTTACATAATGTTAAATGTCAAATATATTCAGTGGGAAAAAATGTCTACCCTTTGACCAACTTTATTACACATCTTGGGATCTTGCTTTCACTCTACTTCCTCTGTTTTTTCATTATTGTCACGACAAATGTCATATAAAACTATCATATCAAATTAATACTTTAAAAATCAATCATGTTGCCACTGAAGAGTCACTTGGTTTTAGTTACATTTTCACATTCATTTTTATTACATTTCTTGAAAAGAAAGGAGCTGGAAGAAGGAAAGCCACACTGATATCCTGAGTTTAATTTTACAACTTAAGCTTTCCATATTTGTACATTTGCATTCTTTGTCCTCATTCTAACTTCTCTCAATTATTAGATTGAGCTTCTTGATCCATCTGTATTTTTCTAACATGAAAATCTTCAAAAGAAAAATTGAAAGAATTGTGCATTGAGCACCCAAATACTTATCAAGTAGATTCTACAATTAATATTTTATTACACTTACTCTTTAGCATATGCCTATGCATATAATTAGCTAGAATGTTTGTTTACAGTTTCTTTTTCTGGTAAAATTTACATATGATGAAGTACACAAGCTTATTTATTTACTTACTTAGGCCATGCCTCACTGCATGTGGGATCTTAGTTCCCTGACCAGGGATCAAACCAGTGCTGCAGAAGTGTAGAGTCTTAACCACTGGGCCACCAGGGAGATCCCAGATGAAATACACAATCTTAACTGTAACATCACTAAAGGTCTCTAAAAGTTCCATGACGTTCCTTTCCAACCACTGCCCACCCCCACTTCCAGAGTTAAATGATATTCTGATTTTTCCCCCATAGCTTAGTTTTGCCTGCTCTAGAACTACACATAAATGGAATTATTCATGTGTTCTTCATATAAATAGAATTACCTATATGCCCATGGTACAAGGTTTTAAAAAAAAAATACTAAAGGGAACCCTCTTGCACTGTTGGTGGGAATGTAAATTGATACAGTCACTATGGAGAACAGTATAGAGGTTCCTTAAAAAACTAAAAACAGAATTACCACATGACCCAGCAATCCCACTACTGGGCATATACCCAGAGAAAACCATAATTCAAAAAGACACATGCACCTCAATGTTCACTGCAGCACTGTTTACAACAGCCAGGTCATGGAAGCAACCTAAATGCCCATCGACAGGCGAATCGATAAAGAAGATGTGGTACAGATATACAATGGAATATTAGCCATAAAAAGGAATGAAATTGGGTCATTTGTAGAGACGTGGATGGATCTAGAGACTGCCATAGAGAGTGAAGTAAGTCAAAAAGAGAAAAACAAATATCGTATATTAACGCATATATGTGGAACCTAGAAAAATGGTATAGATGAACCAGTGTGCAGGGCAGAAACAGAGACACAGATGTAGAGAACAAACGTATGGACACCAAGGGGGGAATGTGGCGGGGGTGGTGGTGGTGGGAAGAATTGGGAGATTGGAATTGACATATATACACTAATATGTATAAAATAGATAACTAATAGGAACCTACTGTGTGGGGCTTCCCTGGTGGCGCAGTGGTTGGGAGTCTGCCTGCCGATGCAGGGGACGTGGGTTCGTGCCCCGGTCTGGGAGGATCCCACGTGGCGTGCAGCAGCTGGGCCCATGAGCCATGGCCGCTGAGCCTGCGTGTCCGGAGCCTGTGCTCCGCAGCGGGAGAGGCCACAGCGGTGAGAGGCCCACATACCGCAAAAACAACGACAAAACAAAAAACAAAAAAAAACCAAGCATGACGCTTTTGAGATTCATTCATGTTGTGCATTAGCCATTCATTGTTGAGTCAATTCCATTGGATGGTTTTGGCACAGTCCATCATTCTCCTAATGCCGAACACCTGAAACATGTCCGTTTTTTTATTATCAAGAATAAAGATGCTATGAGCATTCTTTTTTTTTTTTTTTTTTTTTTTTTTTTTTTGTCCGTGCCGTGCAGCTTGAGGGATCTTAGCTCCCTGACCAGGGATTGAACTCAGACAGACCACTGCAGTGAAAGCACCAAGTCTTAACCACTGGACCACCAGGGAATTCCCTGAACCATCTTGTATAAGACTTTTTGTGAATATGTTTTTGTTTCTGGGTCATAAGTTAAGGCTAGGTTAGTTACTATGTAAGAATTAGCCAGAGCATTTTTAAAGTAGTTATGCCATTTTAATACTCCCACCAACAATGTGTGAGTTTGTGTTGTTCCACACCCTCATCAACATTTGTCATTGTCACTTTAAAAAATTTTAGCCCCTTCAGTAGGTCCACCCGTTATTTAATTTACATAAAAATTATACAAATTGACTTTTCCATTTCCTATTTAATTTTTCCATTACTAATGTATGTGTAACTGTTGTATTTCTATTTTTTTTAAACCTCCTTAAGTACGCTTGGAAATTATACCACCATGTATTAATATATGGGCAAAATGTATAATATTTGTATAAAAATGAAAGAGACTTCATAAATTAGGGAAAATAACCCTTCTATATAGATATAATGGAATCCTCAACTCATCACCTTGGAAAGGAAATTAGATTCTTGCTAACAACCAGAATCCTTTCTAAAGCAACACTGATAACTGGACATCTATATTCCACTTGACCACCAATAACAAAATTACCTACTTTACATTGCAACCCATTCTATGTTTTGATGTTCATGATTAGCTGTTGTCGAATAAGTCCAATATTATTTTAGGTTTTTATGTCTTAGGTTGATGAACTTAAGACTCTATAGGTAAAGCAGTAATTTTTAAAACATTTGCTATCATATAATTATCTGAGACAAGATTATTTTCTAATATTCTTTTCCTTCTACCATGCCTAGCATGTTAAATATTTTTAAATTAAAAATTCCCTGAAATGGGAGTGTCCTTCTAGTTGTTAAGTGAGATGCTGCCTCATTCATGAATCTTTGAATAAAGCCAATTATGTCTTCAGAAAAAAAAAAAATCCCGAAGTGCCAGTGCTTTGCTAGTTGATGTTTTAATTTTGCAGATAAAAAGTATACTAAAATGCATTTTCTATGACTTATAAATATGGTCACAGAACACAGGACAACAGTTGATTTAAAGTCTTTGTCTAGGAAGTCCAACATCTGAGCTTCCTCAGGTATAGTTTCTTTCTGCTGATTTTTTTTTTTTTCTTATGTCTGGACCACACGTTTCTGATTCTTTACATGTCTCAATTTTTTGTTAAAAATGGATACTGAAATAATATAATGCACCAATTCTGGAAACTAGATCCCCCTGTCCCTATTCAGGTTTGTTATTTTACTGTTTCTTCTTGTTGTTACTGTTGTTACTATTTACTTAGTAAATTTCCAGTACTAATTATTTAAAGTCTATATTCTTTGTCATGTGTGGCCACTGAAATCTCTGTGGTTAGATTAGTGTTCAAGTAAAGACTGAACAGATGGTCCCTTAAAGGCTTTGAATGAATAAGTCCCCCAATGTTTGTCTAGGGGCTGTGTGTGTGTGTGTGTGGGGGGGGGTATGTTTCTGATGCTCCAGCAGACAATTTACAACTCCTCCTTAGTCTTCACTTCCAGTCAGGCAGAGCCTAAAGGTCAGCCAGAGGTGAGAGATTACAGCTTTGGGTCTTTTGTGGTCATACACACAGCCCTAACTCTGCATGTGGACTTCAAAATTTCCAGGAACAAATCAGAGTTTTTCACAGCCCCTTATGGACTTCCAAGTTCTCAGTTTTTACTTTCACGCTTTTTGGTCAGTGTCTCATTAGCCCCAACCGGCAATGCTACCTCGGGCAGTTCCAATGTTTAACAATTGTCACTGGTTGTTTTCTGCTAATGTCCTGGGGTTAGTGCTATTCAGCAGAGGGATCTAAGAGTTGGAGCAAATGAAAACAAGCCCTGAAAATGGAGCTGTTTAGCAAGCCACCAGATAGGTCAATAGCGACAATTATGAGGGTATGGGGACTTTGAGACACTCTAGTCTGCTTCTTCTATGGCTTGCTAGGCTGCTGGTTTTCACAATCATCATAGCTGTGAGGCTTTGGGTTTTCAAGGTTACCACAGAGGAAGGGAGAAAGGATAGGACTGGGCCATATTGAGTGCCATAAAACTCACTGTTCATACTAAGTTTCAACCCTTTTTCTTGAATAAATGGTCCTTGGCTTGTTGCATTAATTTAGTTAATTTGCAGAATTCTGAAAATGTTTATTTTTGTATCCTATACTATTAACATATTATAATTTTAATGCTTTGTTACTCCTCAGATTGCCTCCAATTGTTTGATACTGGAAAAAAATCTGTGGTATTATTCTTGTATATATAACATATTTCTTACTTTGGATATTTTTGTTATGAAAAATTCCCAGGAAGCAGAATCAGCAGATCAAGAGATTCTTATGTAACTTTTTAAAAGTACAACATACTGTACAAGTCAGGACTATGTTAATAGTTATGAATTACATCTTTCCTATCTTTGTTTTTGCCTAGGTACTTGCCTTATACATATCTCCCATGTCTTTTTATTTTATGAGGTTAAAAGACCCATCAATTACAATTTCTTTGCTATACATTTCAGAAGCATTTATACATCTTATCTATTTTTACTTTTTGTAACATTCAATAAAATGACCACTAGGATTAAGCTAACTGAAATGTTTTACACTATTTAGACTAAAATAATCTTTATTAATATAATATCTATATTAAAAGCTTCACAGGGTAATTGTACATTTCCTTAAGCCAATACTTCTAAAACTTTATTTTGGTTATTATTCAATTGAGAAATCTTGCTGAAGTACAGATTCTGAATTGGCAGATCTGGAGTGGAACTCCAGAGTCTGCTTTTCTAATAAGTTCTATAGGTCATGGACCACACTTTGAATAATAAGACTTTAGGACACTCTCCTGCATTCATGCTACAGACCAGACCTTTAAGAGGATGAATCTAGTCAAGTCACTTTTTTTGGTCCTGATCTAATCTCGCCTTGGAAATCTTCACCTTTGTTACGGAAATAGAGTGGGATCAGGACCCAAACAGTGAATAGACAGATTTAACAATGATTCCTGGTGAGTCCTCGTGGATTAGATATCCTCTCTAGTTAGCTTCTTGTCCTTCTAAAGACAACATTCTTTTCTTTCTCCCATCTCTCTGCTCTCCAAGAGCCTATTTTAGAAACCATCACTTAAAGTTGAAAACTAGATATAACACCTTGTTACTGTTCTACTGGTTGTTAAATTGTGTCAAGGATATATAAATTGTTTCAAAGAACACTATAGTTTAGTACTTATTTTTCTCTCTGATTTTTAAACTTATAATTGAAAGTAGGATCATAGCATACTCCCAGGAGGTACTTGCCTCAGAACAGAAGGCAATGTTTCCAGCTCCAAAGCCTTTCTGATATGTTCATCATCTATTCTTTTCTAAAAAAATAAAAATGCAGACAGATGGCTATTTATGTTTAATAAATGGATTAAAAAACATAAAGTACATTTATCAGGATATGAATTGTCAGTAGGATTTAGAATAGCAGTTTATTCACTGTTTAATTTCTGAAGTATTACATTAGAATTATCCTTTTTAATGGATTTAAATATTACTTGAGTTAGATGAAATAATTTCATTTTTACTTTAAAAATAATTAACTGCTTTGTATGGCTTAGTAATAGAAAGTAAACACTGTAATATTAAGTGGGTCACTTAAATCCATTTCTAAGTAAACCACAAGAACCTCATGACAACCACATTGGATAGTGCAGGTCTAAGAAGAGAACATCCAGAAATACGGTACTCTAAGGTTTAGACCTAACCAGGTATGGAACAGATAAGAAAAAATTAGTCTCCTAAAATCTCCTGGGATGTCTAGAAGTTTTGTGACCTTTATCTTAGTTTAAAGTAGGCCTAAACTGACCATGACCTTCTATACATGGCAGAAGCAAATGAGGGAAGTATCTTATTTACTATATTATAGGCTTCAAATGATTTCTTTAAATAAATTTTTAAGTACAATACCAAAAAAAAAAAAAAATCCGAAGATAATTAGGCACAAAATATAAGTAGATCTCAGGAGTGAAAAACAGCAAAAATAATAACAGCAGCAGCAGCACAAACAGCTCTTCAAATGCTCAAGATATTGGGATTATCAGATTTAAATTACACAATTATGTCAAGTATATTTAAAGAGGCGATAGATGGGCTTGAAGATATCTGCTGGAAACAGGAAAGTAATCAAAGTGATACAGAATTATTAAAAATGAACCAAAAAACTTTAGGAATAAAAATAAATGAAAATAAAATAAGGCCAAATTTTTTTTTTTAATTTAAGGAAGGAGATCAAGATGGTGGAGTAGGAGGACATGAAACTCACCTCCCTCCACAAACACATCAAAAATACATCCTCATGTGGAACAGTTCTCACTGAAAACTAACTGGAAACTGGTAGAAAGACTCCTGTACAAACACTGCTGTAAGAAAGACCCACACAGAATCATGTAGGAAGAGAAGAGAATTGACCAGGGTAGGTCCTGTGTCCCTGGGAGGGGACTCAGAAGGGAGGGTGATGACATCGGTGAAGATCTTCCCTGGGGAGTGAGTGGTTTGAGCCACATATTGGGTGCCACAGACCTGCACTCTGACACAAGGAAGATGAGTCTGCTTGGCTGGTTGAAGGGCCAGTGGGACTAACAGGACAGCTGTGGGAAGCCTGGACTCTGCTTGTGAGGAGTACACAAACATGCTGGCCTACTCCCAAAACAGGGAAGAGAGGACAGATTGAAACAGTACAAGACCATGGTCAGTTCCCACGACTACCCCAGTGTGTATCACAGACTGAGCTGAGCACACACCTCAGCCCCCCTTGCTTCACAATGCACCTCCACGCTGAGGTGAGGGCTCCCATGGCCCAGGGCAGAACTCATGGCCCAGGATGGGTCACACCCAGAAGCATCTGAGCAGGGTGGGAGCAGCCATTATTGGCATTTACAGAAGCAGAGCATCAGAAATGGTCTGGGTCTCTGACTGCTCTGCCACAGCCCACATCCCAGACCCATGCCAAGTGCCTGCACCAGCCCCTCTTGCTCCATCACAGCTCCCCTCTGGGGTGAGGATGCCGGCACTGGGAATGGAGAGCACACACTTAAAGGGAATGGAGCCAGCTCAGACCCCACCCTCAGGGCTTGTGCTCCAGCAACTTGAGACCTGACCCTTCACCCAGTATGGTGGTCCTGGCCACTGAGCAGAGGAGAAGTCCCAGCTTACACATGGCTCTGGCCCTAGCCCCTCCATTCCCACTTCCTCCTATCAAAGTGATAGCTGCCAGCATACCCTAAGGAAAGACATAACTCATGTTCATATCAGCCTCAGCTCTCCCACCAAAGCCATTGGGCATATGTAGATTGTATACGGTCGCTCCCACACAAGGACACCACTTCAAGATCACAATAGGTAACCGTATCACCCAATTTCATAGAGCCAGAGAAAATTAAGCAAAATGAGAAGACAGAGGAATTTGTTTCAACTTAAAGAACAAGAATACCTCCCTGAAAAAAGAACTGGTGAAACAGAAATAATTAACCAGATAAAGAGTTCAAAGGATTAGTAATAAGAATGCTAATTGAATTAGGGAAATTAATAGATGAACACAGTGAGAATTTTAACAAGGAACCAGAATATATTAAAAAAAAAGAACCAGTCAGGGCTGAAGAATACAGTAACTGAAATGAAAAACATACCAGAAAGAATTAATAACAGAGTAGGTGACAGAGAACACATAAGTGATCTGGAAGATAGAATAATGGAAATTACCTAATCAGAAGAACAAAAAGAAAAACATATTTTTAAAAATGAGAACAGTTTCAGGGACCTCTAGAACAACACCAAGTGTACCAACGTTCATATTATAGAGGCCCCAGAAAGAGAAGAGAGAGAGAAAACAGTGAAAATGAATTTGATGACATTATGGCTGAAAAATCCTCAAACCTGAAGAAGGAAACAGATACCCAGGTGTAAGAAACACAGAAGGTCCCAAACAAGGTGAACTCAAACAGACCCACACCAAGACATATCATAATTAAAATGGCAAAAGTCATAAAGATAAAGAGAGAATTCTAAAGGCAGCAAGAGAAAAACAAAGGGTCATATACAAGGCGATACATATCAGCTAATTTTTTTGCAGAAAATTTGCAGGCCAGAGGGAGTGGCATGATATATTCAAAGTGCTTAAAGTGAAAAATCTTCAACCTAGGATACTCTACAAAGCAAGATTATCACTTGGAATTCAGAATAGGTAAAGAATAACTTAGATAAGCAAAAACTAAAAGAGTTCATCATTACTAAACAAACTCTAAAAGAAATGTTAAAGAGTCTTCTTTAAGTAGAAAAGAAGAATCTATAGGAAAAGAAAAATCTCACAAGGAAAGGCAAATATATAGTAAGGGCTAAGGATCAACCATTTAAATAAGCTAATACAAAGATTAAAAGACAAAAATTGTAAAATCAACTGTAATTATAATAAACAGTTAAGGAGTAGACATAAAGATATGAAACATGACATCAAAAACACAGAATCTGTGAGAGGGGAGTAAAATATGTAGATATTTAAGAATGTGTTAGTACTTAAATGACTACCAGTTTAAAACATGTAGATATACTTATAGGCCAACATATGTGAACCCATGGTAACCACAAATAAAAAACCTACAATAGAGGGCTTCCCTGGTGGCGCAGTGGTTGAGAATCTGCCTGCTAATGCAGGGAACACGGGTTCGAGCCCTGGTCTGGGAAGATCCCACATGCCACGGAGCAGCTGGGCCCGTGAGCCACAACTACTGAGCCTGCGTGTCTGGAGCCTGTGCTCCGCAACAAGAGAGGCCACGAGAGTGAGAGGCCCGCACACCGCGATGAAGAGTGGCCCCCGCTTGCCACAACTAGAGAAAGCCCTCGCACAGAAATGAAGACCCAACACAGCCATAAATAAATAAATAAAGCAAACTGTCAACAAGTAAAAATAAACACAAAAACAAAACAAAACAAAAAAACTTTAAAAAAAAAAAAACCTACAATAGATACACAAAAGCTAGAAAGAAAGGAACACAAGCATACCACTAAAGAAAATCATCAAACCACAAGGGGAAAAAAAAAAAGAAGAAAAGAAGAGCGAAGAACTACAAAACAACCCAGAAAACAAGTAACAAAATGGCAATAAATACATATGTATCAATAATCACTTTAAATGTCAATGGGCTGAATGTTCCAATCAAAAGACATAGGGTGTTTGGATAAAAACACAAGATCTATCTACAGGCTGCTTACCAAAGACTCACTTCAGAGATAAAGGCACACACAGACTTAGTGAGGGGATGGAAAAAGACATTTCATGCAAATGGAAATGCCAAGAAAGTAGGGACAGCAATACTCATATCAGACAAAACAGAGTTTAAAACAAAGGCAATAAGAAAGGACAAAAAAAAGGCATTATATAATGATAAAGGGATCAATACAAGAAGAGAATATAATACTTATTAACATATATGCACCTAATATAGGAACACCTAAATATATAAGACGAATATTAACAGATATAAAGGGAAAAATTGACAATAATACAATAATAGTAGAGACTTTAACAATCCACTTACAACAATTGACAGATCATCCAGGGAGAAAAATCAATAAGAAAACAGTGGTCTTAAATGACACATTAGACCAGTTGAACTTAGAGAGCTACAGGACATTATATCGGAAAACATCAGAATGCACATTCTTTTCAAGTCCATGTGGAATATTTTCCAGGGTAGATGACATACTAAACCACAAAACAAACCTCAACAATTTAAGAGGACAAAAATTATATCAAGCATTTTTTCCAACCACAACAGTTGGAAGACTGAACAACATGCTACTAAAAAACCAATGGGTCAATGAAGAAAAACCAAAGACAAAATCAGAAAATACCTTGAGAGAAATGAAAACGGAAACACAACTTTACAAAATCTATGGGATGCAGCAAAAGCAGTTCTAAGAGGGAAGTTTATAGTAATACAGGTCTACCTCAAGAAACATGAAAAATCTGAAATAAACAACCTAAATTTACCATCTAAAAAGCTTAGAAAAAGAACAAACAAAGCTCAAAGTCTGCAGAAGGAAAGAAAGAATAAAGATCAGAGAGGAATAAATAGAGACCAAACAATGGGAAAGATCAATGAAATCAAGAGCTGGTTTTTTTTGAAAAGTTAAAAAAATTTTTGATAAATCTTTAGCTAGCCTCATCAAGAAAAGAGAGAGGACCCAAATAAACAAGATAAGAAGTGAAAGAGAAAAATTACAACTGATATCACAGAGATACAAGAAAATTGTAAGGGAGTACTTAGAATAGTTAGAGGCAACAAGTTGAACAACCTAGAAGAAATGGACAAATTTCTAGAAACATACAACCTTCCAAGAGTAAATCAAGAAGAAATAGAGAATCTGAACGACTGATCACTAGCAGTGAAATTCAATTTGTAAAAACAAAACCCCCAAGAAACAAAATTCCAGATCTGTCTGGCTTCACAGAGGAATTCTACCAAACATATAAAGAAGAACAAATACCTATCCTACTGAACTCTTCCAAAAGATTTAAGAGGATGGAACATGCCCAAATTCATTCTTGAGGACACCATTACCTTGTTACCAAAAAATACACTACAAAAAAAAAAGAAAATTACAGACCAATATCTCTGATGAACATAGATGCAAAATTCTTCAACAAGTATTAGCAAACTGATTTCAACAATATATTAAAAGGATCATACACCATAATCAAGTGGGATTTATCCCAGAGATGCAAGAATGGTTCAATATCCACAAATCAATCAATGTGATATATCACATTAACTAAAGGAAGGATAAAAATCACATGATCATCTCAATAGATGCCAAAAAAGCATTTGACAAAATTCTACATCTAGTTATGATAAAAACTCTCAGCAAAGTTGATATAGAGGAAAGATCTTATCATAGTAAGGGCAATTGATGACAAACCCACAGATAATATCATACTCAGCGATGAAAAGCTGAGATCAGGAACAAGACAAGGATGCCCACTCTTGACACTTTTATTCAACGTAGTATTGGAAGAGCCAATCACAGTGATACACAAGAAAAAGAAATAAAAGTCATCTAAATTGGAAGGGAAGAAGTAAACTGTCACTATCTGTAGGTGACACGATACTATATATAGAAAACCCTAAAGTCTCCACCAAAAGATTATTAGAACTAATTGTTCTATTAGAACTAATAAATGAGTGGAACTTTCCTGGTGGTCCAGTGGTGAAGAATTCGCCTTACAATGCAGGGGATGCAGGTTCAATCCCTGGTCAGGGAACTAAGATCCCACATGCTGAGGGGCAACTAAGTCTGCGCCATAACTACTAAGCTCATACACCTCAATGAGAGAGCCCATGTTCAAAAAACTTACAGAGCCCATGTGCTCTGGAGCCTGTGCACCACAACTAGAGAGAGAAAAACCACATGCCACAACTAGAGAGAAGCCTGGGCACTGCAATGAAGAAGCAGTGCACCGCAACGAAAAATCCCGCATGTCTCAACGAAGATCAGCGTGGTGCAACTAAGACCAGATGCAGCCAAAAAAAAAGAACTAAAAAATGAATTCAGGAAAGTTGCAGGATACAGGATTAATATACAGAAATCTGTTGCTTTTCTATACACTAATAATGAAAGAGAAAGCAAGAAAACAGCCCTATTTAAAATTGCATCAAAAATAATAAAATACTCAGAATAAACTGAACCAAGGAGGTGAAAGACCTGTACACTCTAAACTATAATACATTGATGAGGAAGTTGAAGATGATACAAAGAAATGAAAAGATATCTTGTGTTCATGGATTGGTAGAATTAAAGTTAAATTTTCCATACTATCCAAAGCAATCTACAGATGTAGTGCAATCCCTAACAAAACACCCATGACTTTTTTTCCACAGAACTAGAACAAACAACTCTAAAATTTCTATGGAACCACAAAGGACCCCAAATTGCCAAATCTTGAGGAAAAAAAGAACTAAAATGGAGGAATCAAAGCTACAGTAATCAAAACATAATGGTACTGACAGAAAAACAAACACATAGCTTGATGGAACAGAATAGAGAGCCCAGAAATAATCCCACTCGCTTATGGTCAATTAATCTATAACAAAGGAGGCAAGAATATAAAATGGAGAAAAGACAGTCTCTTCAATAAGTGGTGCTGGGGAAACTGGACAGCTACATAAAAAAAAAAAATTAGAACATTTTCTCAAACTATATAAAAAATTTACTGAAAATGGGTTAAACACCTAAATGTAAGACCAGAAACCACAACACTCCTAGAAGACAACGCAGGAAGAACACTCTTTGACATAAATTGCAGCAATATTCTTTGGATCTGTTTCCTAAGGTAAAAGAAGGAAAAGCAAAAATAAACAAATGGACCTAATTAAGCTGAAAGCTTTTGCACAGCAAAGGAAACCATCAATAAAACAAAAGGACAACCTACTGAATGGGAGAAAATATTTGCAAATGATATGACCAATAAGGGGTTAATATCCAAAATATATAAACAGCTCATAAAACTCAATATCAGGGCTTCCCCGGTGGCGCAGGGGTTGAGAGTCCGCCTGCCGATGCAGGGGACGCGGGTTTTAAAAGCTTTTGCACAGCAAAGGAAACTATAAACAAAACAAAAAGCCATCCTACAGACTCGGAGAAAATATTTACAAATGATGCAACCGACATATACAAAGAGTTCATATCAAAAAAACATTAAAATATGTTAAAAAAAAAAAAAAAAAACTCAATATCAAAACTAATAATAATAACCCAATAAAAAATGCACACAAGACATGAATAGACATTTTTCCAAAGGAGATAGGCAGATGGTCTACAGGCACATGAAAGAATGCTCAACATCACTAACCATCAGAGAAATGCAAATCAAAACCAGAACGAAATATCATCTCATACCTGTCCAAAAGGCTATCATCAAAAAGTCTACAAATAACAAATGTTGCAAGGATGTTGAGAAAAGGGAACCCTAGTACACTGTTGGTGAGAATGTTAATTGGTGCAGCCACTATGGAGAACAGTATGGAGGTTCCTCCAAAAACTAAAAATAGAACTACCATATGATCTAGCAATTCCACTCCTGGGTATAAACTCAAAAGAAAATGAAAACACTACTTTGCAAAGATACATGCACCATAATGTTCATAGAAGCATTATTTACAATAGCCAAGATATGGAAGCAAATTAAGTGTCCATCAATAGATAAATGAATAAAGAAGACGTGGTATATATATATAAATGGAATGTTACTCAGCCATAAAAAAAAATGAAATTTTGCCATTTGTAGCAACATGAATGGAAGTGGAAATGATCATACTAAGTGAAATAAGTCGGATAGAGAAAGACAAATAACATATGATATAACTGATAGGTGGAAACTAAAAATTGATACAAATGAACTACTTTACAAAAGAAAAACAGACTCACAGACTGAGAAAACAAACATATGGTGACCAAAGCGGAAAGGTGGGGGCCAGGGATAAATTACCCGGTTGGTATTAACATATACACATTAATATACACAAAATAGATAATCAACAAGGACCTACTGTATAGCACAGGGAAGCAGACTCAGCACAGTAATAACCTATATGAGAGAAGAATCTGAAAAATAGTAGATGTACGTCTATGTTTAAGGGAATCAAGCTGCTGTACACATAAAACACACATTATATTATAAATCAATTATAATCCAATATAAACTAAAAATTATATTTAAAAAAAAGAAAGAAATGCCTACTATATTCGTCTTGGGCCTGAGGAACCCGGGCTGGTTCACATCCCTGGAGTCTGAGCAGACTTGGTTCCCAAGACTAGACTGTCACGGGGCTGAGGGAGCTGCAGGGGATGTACCAGCAAAGGAACTCCCTTTGGACCTGTAGTGCCTGGACTCCTCTAGAGGGCAAGACAATCTCCAAATCCAGGAGGGACCTCCGACAGCTATAACAAGCCTAGTACACCCAAAGGAGGGTGGACCCTCTAGGCCTGAAGAGCTTTGAAAAGTCACCGGGTATCCACGTCTCCTGGTGCTGGGCTTTCTACCTCTAGCCTCCTTCCTTAGAGTCCCCCACCTACAGGCAACAGCACCCTCATCAGAGTTTTGCAGGGGGTGGGATTTGACCAGGGAGTGATGGATAAGAGGGAAGAAGTCATGAGACACAAGGCCTTGGCTGTTTATTCTGACATGAGTCACTGCACCCCCGGACGAAAGCAGCCTTTGCACGTCATTTGCAGGGGTTGGGATTTGCCTGGGGAGTGTAGTGTAAGGGGGAAGAAGTAAAGAACACAAGCCCTTTGATGTCTGTTCTGCCGTGATCCACTCTCATTTACAACCCTCAAACATGACTTTCCCCAAGCCTACGGTTACCCCAGTAACCATAGTCGGACATAAAGAAATGCTGCCTCCTTGTGGCCATTTCTCAGAACTACAACTTTAAAAACCTGAGCTTATGGGCACTTCACTTTCATAAGGCATGTGGGGCTCAAGAAGATACTGGAGCAATTGTACCGGAGCAAAAACAGACAAAGATCACTGGAATAGAATAGAGATCCCAGAAATAAACCCACACACTTATATGTAATTGATTTATGACAAAGCAGACAATATGGAGAAAAAACTGTCTCTTCAATAAGTGGCACTGGGAAAACTGGTCAGCTACATGGAAAAGAATAAAATTAGAACATTTTAGCACACCATATATAAAATAAACGCAAAATTGAATGAAGACCTAAATGTAAGACCAGAAACCATAAAACTCATAGAGGAAGATATAGAACATTCTTCAACATAAATGATAGCAACAGTTTTAGGTTCAGTCTACTAAGGCAAATGAAACAAAACCAAAACTAAAAAAATGGGACTTAACTAAACTTAAAAGACTTTCACAGCAAAGAAAACCAAAGACAAACTGAAAAGACAACCTGCTTAATAAGAGAAAATATTTGCAAACGATAAGAGGTTAACATCCAAAAGATGACCAATCAAGGGTTAATATCTAAAATATAGAAACAGCGCATACAATACAACTCAATATCAAAAAAGCACCCAAAATCTTAAAAAAATGAGAAGACCTACATAGACATTTTTCCAAGGAAAAAATACAGATAGACCTCAAAAAAGATGCTAAATATAGCTAAACAGCAGTGAAATGCAAATCAAAACTATGATATATCACTTCACTCCTGTCAGAATGGCTGTCATCAAAAAGATCACAAATAAAGGTTAGTGAGAATGTGGAGAAAAGGAAACTCTTGTACACTGTTGGTGTGAGTGTGAATTGGTGCAGTTACTGTGGAAAGCAAAATGGAGGTTCCACAAAAACTAAAAATAGAACTCCAATAATATCCAGCAATTTCACTCTTGGGTATGTATCAAAAGAAAACCAAAACACTATTTCAAAAAGATAAGTGCACCCCAATGTTCATAGCAGTGTTATTCGCCATAGCCAAGATACAGAGTCAAACTAAATGTTCATCAATAGGTTAGTGAATAAAAAAAGATTTTTTATGATGACTTAACCAACAAAAAAATTTTGCCATGTGCAAGAACATGGATGGCCTTGGAGGATATTATGCTTAGTAAAATAAGTCAGACAGAAAACAAGCATGGTATGTTATCACTTACATGTGGAATCTAAAAAATTGAATACAACAACAAAACAGACTCACAGATTAAAGAACAAACTACTGGTTACCAGTGGGGAGAGATAAGGGTGGCGGAGCAAAATAATGGTAGGAGATTTTGAGGTACCATCCACTATGTATAAAATAAATAAGCTACAATGCTGTATAGCATGGGGAATAAGCCACTCTTATAATAATTATAAATGGAGAATAACCTAAAAGTTTATGAATCACCATGCTGTACCTCTGAAACTGATATAATAATGTAAATTAACTATACATCAATAAAATAAGAAACAATAAAGGGGAGACATTATTAGATAGAAATCAATTAAATAAACACAAGTTTTGGAAATCAAGGAATTAAAAAAGAACACGTAAGAAATACCACTGGCATTTAAAGTGCATGATCTATTCATTTAAAAGAAATCATATAAGTGGTAAAAAATGTTACCCGTTCTCACAATTTGTATATCTAGGATAAATTATTATGTACAAAAATATGTTACAAATACTCATTCAAAAAGAAAGAGAAAATTTGGATTAACCAATTTTAGTATACAAATTTAATATCAAAGACTCTATCTAAAATTGATTTGAATAAGTTCTGTTAACACTTAATAAGTTCTGTTAGCCACTTCTAGTTTCTTTGTGATGTAAAATCTTTTAAAGAATAAAAATAAGCCTGTCGGCCTTCCCTGGTGGCGCAGTGGTTAAGAATCTGCCAGCCAATGTAGGGGACACAGGTTGGAGTCCTGGTTGGGGAAGATCCCACATGCCGCGGAGCAACTAAGCCCTTGCGCCACAGCTACCGAGCCTGCGCTCTAGAGCCCGCAAGCCACAACTACTGAGCCTGGTGCCTAAAACCCATGCTCTGCAACAAGAGAAGCCACCGCAGTGAGAAGCCCGAGCACCGCGACAAAGAGTAGCCCTCGTTCACCGCAACCAGAGAAAAGCCCACATGCAGTAATGAAGACCCAACGCAGCCAAAAAAATTAAAAAAATAATAAAATAAATTTATTAAAAAAAAATAAAAAAAATAAGCCTGTCTACATTATTCCATTAGACATACATAGAAGTTAAAAGAAATGAGAAGACAGAACAATCAACCAAGAAGATGAATTTACTGAGAAACAGTCATTCTTTCTCCCTCTTCCTTTTCTTCTCCTTTTCCAGGTCTCTTTCGGTTTCAATCGAGTGAAGTCTTGAAAGTTCTGATAATATTTCTTTAAGGGCTTCAAATCACCATACCAACATCCTCTACCACAACTACACACACAGGGACAAAAATAATCCTCTGCTATCTACTCATGTAGGAGGGATTAATGCACAATAAACTCCTATATGGAGACCCAACAGGTGAGTTTTCTACCTCTTCTTTATAATGTCCTTCCATTATAAGGACATTATTATAATGTCCTTCCATAATGTGTCCACACATTATGAGGCAGAAGCGGGTATGTGGGCTTCTCCTTGAAGTCTAAAAACTTGCATTCATTTCAAGTACCTGGTGATCATAGGGTACAGCCTGGGAGGGAGCCGTCCCCCTTGGGGAGGGGGGTGAATGGGCGCCCGCACCCGTGCACCCCCTGATGTACAGCTTCTGGAGAGATAAAGAGCGGTCCCACCGCAGTCAGCCTGTCAGGCTGTCGAGCCACTGGGCAACCCGACCAGCCTGGAAGTGCCCCATCAGTTACTGAAAGCAAAACTCTGTCCCCCCTGTGAAGCCAGGCAACTTGGGCCAGAGAGTCAGAGGAGACCGGTAATCAATGCCTCCTTTCTGCTCACCTCCTTGAGGTTACAGCAACCCCATCTCCATACCCAAATCTGACTCTGGAGTGCCAAACTGGGTGCCTCCACGCCCTCTGGGGGTTGTCTGCTGTAATTGCAACTCTCAGCCCTTCCTCCTTCTCCTTCCCTAGTCAAGGGGGCTGCCTTGGCCTCCTGCAGCCACTAGCCTGACTTCATTCCTCTTTTTCTCTAATTACAATGAAGTGTCTTACAGAGGTTTAGAATCTCTTGGAGGAGGAAGATCTTTTAGTCAATACACCTTAACCGTGAGAAGTTGGTTTCAAGAATGAACCTGAAATACTGTATTTTTCTCCTGATGATTCCAAGGAGAGACAGCTCAAGTTTTCTAAGTCATAGGAATACCCAAGTTATAAATATGATATTCTGAGCCAGAGATGAAAAAGCAGTTTTTAGCACCCCCTCCTCATGTCATATGACCGGGATTTAAATCGATCAGCTGCCACTGGTTTTTAAATCACAAGACCCAACTTTAACTCAATCAGCTGCTCCCCTGTAACTCAAGTGACTTGGCTTTAAATTGTAAGAAATGCAGTTATAAATATGATGTTCTGAACCGTAAATGGAAAAACAACATTTTAGAAAGTTTTTTTTCTTTTCAAATGGACCTTTCATTGCATACAGAATAAAGGATTCTCTTGTGGATTTTTTTTTTCTTTTTGGCTACTTAGGGTCTTCGTTACTGTGCGTGGGCTTTCTCTAGTTGCGGCGAGCAGGGCCTACTCTTCATTGCAGTGCGTGGGCTTCTCATTGAGGTGGCTTCTCTTGTTGGGAGCACGGGCTCTAGGGGCGCGGGCTTCAGTAGTTGTAGCACACGGACTCAGTAGTTGTGGCGTGTGGGCTTTAGAGTGCAGGCTCAGTAGTTGTGGCACACGGGCTTAGTTGCTCAGAGGCTTGTGGGATCTTCCTGGACCAGGGCTCGAACCTGTGTCCTCTGCATTGGCAGGCAGATTCTTACCCACTGCCCCACCAGGGAAGTCCCTCTTGTGTATTTCTTGAACTGTAAACACATAAAATCTCTCCATTGGCTTGATTGATTTAGTTGTGACATTTAAAATAGAAAGTTAAGACTCCCCATGAGCATTTCTTTTTCAGAAAACACGCTCATGAACAGTGATGGATGCAGACAATGACTCTGTATCAATTCCATGACACCTATGGGGGGGGTAATTATTGCACAGGCTCCCAGAGCCAAATAAGAAGCCTCAAGCCTTCTCCTCCCATTGGAGGTGGAAGCCCCCTTCAGCACCATCCCCAACTTAGTCAAGATCATCAGTGCAATGGTGCCACCACAAGAATGATTTCCTGGGAACCTGTGTCTCTTTGTGAGAGGAGAAGCCCTGATCTTGAGCACATCACCTCTCCGAGGCTCACTTCCCACATCTGTCAAATTAAATAGCTAGAGTAAATAGATGATCCCCAAGCACTCTTCCAGTTCTGAGTGTCCTAGATTCAAAGGAATAAATCTGTTGTTCACAGTTTAGGGATGAGCCCACCACAGCCCAGCTTAGATGGGCTCCCCCACTGCTAGGAGGACACCAAAATCATAGGACAAGGATAAACCTTGCCAAATAAGTCGTCCTTATCACTTTTCAAGACTTGCCTTCAGCCCTTCCATGTTTACAGAGTTAAAAGCTAGTGGTTCTCAAGAGGATTTCCCAAGAATACACAGCCAAATAAAGGACTTCCCAACATTTGCTTACTTAGGGAAAACATACACTATATTTTCTACATATTCAGTAGTTCATAGACCAAACGGAAAGCTCCCACATAAATGAGATTTCTAGTACAGAAAAGACTGAAAATATATGTAGGCCTTAGTATGTTTTTATTCTTCAGTCACAAGTTTTAGCAGAGAGCCACTGGTCAAATTGAATGCTCATTAAGGTTCTACTCTATATTGTCCATTTCAAACGGCATAGAAAAGACAGCACTTCTTGCCTGAGCCATTGATTGAGCTTGATTTTGGACTTATCACCAACCTCCACAAGAACACCTCAAAGAAAGGATTTGTAACTCCAACCCCCTTAATTTGGATAACATGCTTCCCTCCAAAGAAAAACCACGATAGTATTTTTACAACATCATAAAAAGAATTCGAGTTCTATAATCTGTCTTGACCATCTATATTCAGTCAGAAGAAAGGCAGAGTTAAAGGCAACTCTGTCATCATATTCTGGAAGGTCAATTCTAATGCCCTATAGGATGGTCTTGAACCACGTGGCATTTTATCTGAATTGCACTTTACTTTTTCTGTCTAGATATCTTGCGACTCCAGAGGACTAGCTACTGTTGCCAAGGCAAGATGACTTTGGGTAACTGCAGGAACCCACAGGGGGTTTTGTTTGTTTTTTAAATATTAACATGACAAAAATGGAAAAAGTAAATACAGAGAACAAATTCAGCCCATTTTCTCTTCAAAATGCATGAAATACAAATCCTTTGGTCATATCTCTGATTAAAGAATACAAAGACCCATGAAGTGATCTTCCCAACTGGTATAGAGACTTTCTCCCAATTGGTGGGGCTGGTACCATCAGAGTCCTCTACTCATTCTTTGTTCTGGCTTGAAGCCCCTCTGAAACTGTGGGATGTTGATTAAACACAATATGAACTACTCACCTCTGACATGTTAACCTTCAAATGGAAGAATCCTTTCTTTGTGTGAATAAAGGTGGCCTTCGAGGTGGAGGTTTCAGGGAACTTGTGAAGGGAAGACAGAAAAACACATGGTGCAAACCACTGAAATACATTCCAAAAGATTCAAATGCAGATGAGAATAAAGATTCCACCATTAAACCAGTTTTTCCCCTTCTGTGATTATTCCTTCTTGTCAATATAATCTAAAGGTTTTTAGTCATGCTGGTGGACTCAAATCATATGATGATGGGAAAATAAAAGTCTCTATTTTTTGGAACATCATGTAAAACTTCTCTGGAAACAGATAACATCTTTGCTTCCTACTAACTGAAATGCAGTATTTTAAAATCAGAAGTCCACATGCAGATCAAGAAACCTGTCATACACGGTACTTTTTAGTCAAAACCTCAAAAAGCAAGGTCTCCTTAAGACAAACCAAGGTTTCAAGCATAATACCATGTTGCTACCAGAGACCTGGAGACCAAAAAGAAGCTTTCCAGCACAATTAAATAACAGCTCACAAAGCTCAGAGCAACTGTTTTTCAAGAAACATTTAGAATCTCTAGGAAAGTGCTTTGTCTCATGCTGGGAAGCTCACTGGACCCATCGGCTACTGCTCCCAGTAAATGATGCTGGGAGCATGTCTGGAAGAATAAACATGAGACTGAGACCTAACAGGAAAAGTATAGGTTTGATGTCTCTTGGCATTTTCACATGGGAACATGTGAGCAGACCTTTGGTTCCTTTCTAGGCAAACTCTTCTCATCTGACCATTAAAAACTGCCCAAGATTCAACAGTCACTCCTGCTAGCGATGGATACTTCCTTTTACGCTCAGGGGAAATCCCCTAATTTGAATACGATTTGAGTTTGATCCTGTGAAACCATCAGAACTTCCCAC
>NW_006780923.1:0-220 GCF_000442215.2 Lipotes vexillifer
TTGCATTTCTCTAATGATTAGTGATGTTGAGCATCCTTTCATGTGTTTGTTGGCATTCTGTATGTCTTCTTTGGAGAAATGTCTATTTAGGTCTTCGGCTCATTTTTGGATTGGGTTGTTTTTTTTTTTGATACTGAGCAGCATGAGCTGCTTGTACATTTTGGAGATTATCCTTTGTCAGTTGCTTCGTTTGCAAATATTTTCTCCCATTCTGAGGGTT
>NW_006780924.1:0-2088 GCF_000442215.2 Lipotes vexillifer
ATTTAGGAATGACTTACCTTTATTTTACAAGCATGTGTGGAAGACTCCAATTTTAGATATTTTTTGTACAAAATAATCTTTTCATGTTCACTAAAAATAAAAAAGATTTAATTTATAAAAAATTTTACACATTATCACTTTTAACAGTTACATTTAAAAATAAAGGTTTCCAGGACAATATTTAAATCCTTGGATTCAGTTTTTCTGGTGAGGCATAAACAGCTGGGACTTCCTACTGAAGTGCACTGACTACAAAGAAAACATCTGCCACTTATCTAATTTAAAAAATTAGATATCAAATGTACACTTATATAGCACAGAGCACACTGTAAAGCTCAATAACATACCCGTTATGTCCAACATGCACGGTATATAAAACACTTCATATTTTGATTCGTATTAAGGAGAGATTAGGTCAGAATCTTTGTAAGAAATCAGAAAAAAAAATCAAGAAGTATAAAAATGGGTTAAGTATGCTGGTACGGCACAGTGTCGGGCTCACGCACTATGTGTAAAGAGTTTCCTACAGGAAAATGTTCAAAGTTCCAGACTGATAGACAACTTAATTTTTGGAAAACTGATCGCTGTGAGTTAAAGAAAACAGACAAGAAACACTTACCAGAACTTCATCTGATCATAGTCTTCCACTAACTAGCTATGATCTTTTACCAACTACTCTCTCTTCCACTAGCTCTCAATTTCCACGTTTATAAAAACAACTAGGCTGATCTAGACTGTCTTTAAGATCCCTAAAGGTCTAAACTTGTATGTTTTTATCTTCTCTCCCCTAGTATCTGGCACCAATGTCAGAGAATCGATAAACATCACAAAAGCTCAAGAAAATAAAACACTACTTAGAAGAACACTTCCACACGCACACGTCACAAACCTGTTATCCAGAACATTACAAACATTCTTGCCCCTACTGGTTCCACAGTACTCCTCTCCCGAGTATACTTCCATATTTCTGGCTGAACTTAAAATGCCAATAGAAACGATTTCTTCACCTCCAGGAGGGTCACATCTCAGGTAAAGGAAGCAGGGGTTTTCATCTTGGCTGTTCACGTTCCTTTTCAAAATCACCAGATGCTGGCTGAAAAGAAAATGAAGAATATTATACAGTCCTCTGAACACTGTCATTAACCCACTTAATGGGCCACAGGGGTTGACATGTTATCCTACTCATTTACATTTGCATTTGGAGACCAAGCGCCTTGCAAAACACTGACGAAATGCTCAATACAGAATTCCTAAGGAAATGATGCTTTAGACATGAGGGCTCTCCACTCTCTTTTCCCTTGACTTCTGTAATACATTCTAAGCGACTTCCTATAATTGCCTGTCCCGTTAATGAAATATATGTACTGGGCAGCTAATGTAAATTAAAAAACAGTTCAGAAGTGGGGGTGGGGCGGGGTGCAGAATGGAATAAAGGACCAAAGTGTGCCATTTTCAGAACTAAGCTGATGAAGATTTTCGACATCTGGATTTTTTTTTAATGCCTATTTTGGTCGACAGGAGGTTTTTGTTTCGGGAAAGGCGGTTCTGATCCCGACAGGGGGCCTCAGGAGCCGACGTGACGGGCACAAGGCGGAAGGGGGTGAAACGCCGAGTCTTCAGGTCACCTGCCCCCTGTCCCCTGCGCCCGACGCTCACGCCGGAGTCGCCTCCTCTTTCCCGCGGGCCCGCCCCCACCCTCTCGCCAACCGGGACCTGCCCCCTCGCCCTCGCCGCCCGCACAGACCCGTCACCGGCTCGGCTCCGGGCCCAGACCCTCTCCCCTCACGGCCCCCGCCTCCTCTCTCGGCTCCCCCAGGAGCGTGGCTGGCACCGAGCACAACCCCAGTCCCCGCCGGCCCGGCGCACCCGGTGGCAGGCGGCGCCAGCAGCTCCTCCCAGTCGGCGTCCTGGGCGCCGAGATCAGATCGGGTGACATGGAGACTCTGGGCCAGGGCTCCACACGCGGCATCCCAGGAAGAGGCCAGCGGCGGGCGGCGGGTCAGTGGCGGATGTACGGTCTCGGTCTCCATCTGGCCACCTACGCGCCAGGCCAGCTCCGGAACCTCTCTTACAGCTCTTTAATTTCCG
>NW_006780925.1:0-213 GCF_000442215.2 Lipotes vexillifer
GCAGAGGGGGGAGCTTCGGAGCCGCAGAGGAGAGCACAGCAACAAGGGTGCAGAGGGCAAAGCGGAGATTCCCGCATAATGGATCGGTGCTGACCGGCACTCACCAGCTCCAGAGTCTTGTGTGCTTACCCACCGGGGCAGGCGGGGCTATGAGCTGAGGCTCGGGTTTTGGTCGGAGCGCAGGGAGAGGACTGGGGTTGGCGGCTTGAACAT
>NW_006780926.1:0-730 GCF_000442215.2 Lipotes vexillifer
ACTCACCAGCCCGAGAGGCTTGTCTGCTCACCCGCCGGGGCAGGCGGGGGCTGGGAGCTGAGGTTCGGGCTTTGGTCGGATTGCAGGGAGAGGACTAGTGTTGGCAGCGTGAACACAGCCTACAGGGGGCTAGTACACCACAGCTAGCCAGGAGGGAGTCCGGGGAAAAGTCTGGATTTGCCGAAGAGGCAAAGACTTTTTCTTGCCTCTCTGTTTCCTAGTGCACGAGGAGAAGGGATTAAGAGCGCCGCTTAAAGGAGCTTCAGAGAAGGGCGTGAGCCGCGGCTATCAGCGCAGACCCCAGAGACGGGCATGAGATGCTAAGGCTGCTGCTGCTGCTACCAAAAAGCCTGTGTGCAGGTCACTCTCCACACCTTCCCTCCCGGGAGCTTGTGCAGCCCGCCACTGCCAGGGTCCCGCGATCCAGGGACAACTTTTCCGGGAGAACGCACAGCACGCCTCAGGTTATTGCAACATCACACTGGCCTCTGCCGCCGCAGGCTCACCCCGCATCCATACCCCTCCCTCCCCCCGGCCTGAGTGAGCCACAGCCCCCTAATCAGCGGCTTCTTTAACCTCGTCCTGCCTGAGCGAAGAACAGATGCCCTCAGGCGACCTACAAGCAGAGGCGGGTCCGAATCCGAAGCTGAACCCCAGGAGCTGTTCGAACAAAGAAGAGAAAGGGAAATCTCTCTCAGCAGCCTCAGGAGCAGTGGATTAAATCTCCACA
>NW_006780927.1:0-4518 GCF_000442215.2 Lipotes vexillifer
ACATGCCGCAGAGCAACTAAGCCCATGAGCCACAACTACTGAGCCTGCACTCTACAGCCTGCAAGCCACGACTACTGAGCCCTCGTGCCACAACTACTGAAGCCCTCATGCCTAGAGCCCGTGCTCCTCAACAAAAGAAGCCACGGCAATGAGAAGCCTGCACACCGCAATGAAGAGTAGCCCCTGCCAGCCGCAACTAGAGAAAGCCATCGTGCAGCAACGAAGACCCAATGCAGCCATAAATAAATAAATATAAAAATACTAGTTTTAATTGTTACCACTGTAATTTTCTACTAAACTAGTGAAAACTTTCCTACACTCTTGAAAGTTTATAGAACCTATGGTCAAGAAACTGTTTTCCCATGTACTATCATTTTAAATGTAGAGCACAAGGACATTCACTGCAAATAATGATCCCTAGATATATAAAGTAAAATAAGATTGAAAAATCAACATTAGCATGACACTAATATGTAAGTCTTAGAGGTAAGCTTAAAAGTACTAACGTGATAGCTACTAAACAATATTAAAAGTGTTTCAGGCCTTTAAGTAGAAATACACCTGATTAATCTATGTATTATATTAAGTCATATAATACACATTAAGTCATGAAGAAGGGAAAAAAATATTTTTCTGAGTTCTGCACAGATCCTTATTTACACTGCCAAGTATTTTTGATAATACTGAACAGTGACCTAACCACCAAACATATCAGTGGATTTTATTTTAAATTACTAATCAGATAAAACTACTTAAGAGTATTCTTTAAAGTATAGCTTCCAACAAAAACTATTTCAAATAATAATTTCCAATAAAGCTTATTATATGCATTAAAAAAACAAAAGAAACATCTTAGTATCTTAAAATTTTTATAATTTAAGAAATCAATAACTTATATTTTGCACAATGTACAAGACAGGCACTTTAACAGTTACCACATAAACAGTTACCATATAACAGCTATCCAGTCTTCATCATTATGTGAAAAAGCTTTAAAAGAGTCTTTTTACCTTTTATTTCCAATAAGCATAATGACCATGTTGGAATTGGAATGCTGGCGGGCATCTTCTAACCAGGTTGTCAAGTGGTTGAATGTGTCTCTTCTAAACATAAATGATAATTTGATTACTGTTTTCAAAGTATTTCCCCTAGTGGTGTACAATGAACAGTATACATTCCATTAAAGATAATTATTTTTAGCCATGTCCAAGTAGGAAACAGATTTTAAGTACAGTATCTGGAGTCAGAGCTCACTGACTATAGTTCAGTTTAGAAATTAAATGTAACCTCACTTTAGGAAATTCCAATGTATAAATATCACTACTAAATTGATCAACTTGGGGTGCTTATTCATATAAGAGAATAACTTAGTTACAGATTTCTGTAGTAAATTTAAAGTTAATTCAAGATACATAAGTTTTAAAGGCAGATAGCCAGGACATAAAGGCAAAGCTATACTTTTATTACTGATAATCATATTTATTTAGAAAGATTCTCTGCACTGACCACTGAACCAAAAAATTTCCACGTTCTCACCTTGTAATATCATACACTAGTAAAGCCCCTGCTGCACCTCTGTAATATGACCTTGTGATGGAACGAAAGGACTCTTGCCCTGCCTGTGAGGAGAGAAGAAAAGGTTGATAGTTTCCTTCAACAAACTGTCCTCTACATTTTCTTATTATTCATATGTAGAATATGGACAGGTAGGGAACGAGTGCATAAAGGAAAAGAAGAAATCCTAACTTCACCAGTCTTAGGAAAAAGTCACATAATTCTGTACTACTACTGCTCAAGTCAACCAGACGCACATGCAATCCACAACCCCCCACCCCCAAAAACAAGACCTCTAAACCTTTTTTGGCAATCCCTGACAACCCAATTTACTGAATGGCTTCACAATACATGAATCATTATTAGAGCACAGAATGGACTCCTAGCAACTAAGCTCTGAAGACAAATTTGAAAGGAAGCAAATAACCCAGAGCCTCACATTTGAATTCAATAACCCACTCCCTGGGGCAGCTGTTGACACTAGAATAAATAAAGTCCATTGTAAATAAATGATGAATGACATCTTTACGCCCACCATCTGCTGGTGTAAAGGTTGTTGGAAGGCCAAGGATGCAGATTTTATCAGTTATATCATAAACTGCAGTGAGCTTTCAACAGTCATCAGATGGAATTCTTTGAGCAATCATTTTATTATGAAAAACAGAAAATGGTTCTGAATTTATGAAATTTTTTTCTCTACACGTAATCAATTTTCTCTGTTATTTGATATAAAATGCTTGTCAAAAGGCAACAGGACAAAAAGTCATCTTTATATCCACTTGTGAAAACAGACTTCAGAGATTATGCAAAATTAGTTACTTTCCCTTCTACCAGTGGCACTAATGTTCCGCTTTTTAAGAAAGGCTGGTGTGGGATATGCCTTTTGCCTCTGAGTTTAAAATTGAGACAGTTCTTATCAAAAACACTTTTTCATTTTTAATCACTTAATTTCTACCTTTGAGAAAAAAATAAGTATGTAAATTAAGTAAACAAAGCCAGTTTTCACAATTTTTGTATTCAAAATCTACTAAGTCCTTGAAAAATACTCATGTTTCCATATTCTGAGTTCTGATCTCCAAGTGTAAATATTAAGCCCTTCCCACCCTCAGAATGCACATGGACAGTCAGGTTCTGCCCTGTGCTAACACTGATACTCAATGCTGTAATTCTTGTTGCCGTCCCACTACACTCCTGTCCCCCAGCCCTGGCGCCTAGCACTGGGTCTGGCGCACACATAAGGCATGCAGAGAAAGCCTGCTGAGTGAAAGAATGAATTCTAATGTCTCAGTCAAACGCACAAAATGGTCATTACTCCATCCCACCTAAATGAGGGGACATCAGTAAGTCCTGACATACTAAGATTCAGTAAAAATAACTTCTCCCAAGTGGAAACTAAAGATTAGACCTTCTTTTGGTAACCTGAAAGCATTTCTGGCACTTAGAATAATGTCTTATGATAAATTAGATACTAAGAAAGCCATCACATAAAAGGGCTGTAAAAATAGCCAACTTGTTTCACAGAGTTTGAGGTTGAAACACTAGATGATACTAGTTGGAAGCATGAAATTAATTACAGTTACTTTTATATAATTTATTGAGACACATCTTTCCCAAAAAATCCTTTCAAATCCAAGTTCAAAACTCAAGCATTATGGGAATTTCTTCTTTAACTGCTTAGCATGGGAAAATTAAGGACTAGAACAGTGTGAATTATATATACCAAGGAAGGATCATGTGGAAAACAATACAAAAAAAGATAAATATTAGTTCAAAATGAAAATCAAGCTTAGGCTCTTGTATCTACCAAGCCTAAACAATGAGCAAAGGTAAAAGATCTTTAAATCAATCTTGGTGGGACCTTTTGTGGGAGGAGTTAAAATGAATACAGTTGACCCTTGAACAACACCGTTTTGAACTGTGTGGGTCCACTTACATGTGGAGTATTTCTTCCATGGCAAACAATACAGTACTACACAACCTGAGGCTGGTTGAATCCATGGACACAGAAGAACTGCGGATAGGAAGAACCACAGATAGGAAGGACCAACTATAAATTAGACCCAGATTTTCGACTGTGTGGGAGTTGGCAACCCTAACCCATGTTGTTCAAGGGCTAACTGTACACTGCTATAGATCTTATAGAAGAATTATAAGATCTAAAACTTCAGTGCTTTCAGTCTAGATAAGAAATAGTAAAAGGGAAAAAGTTTAGGAAAAGCACATATCTATGTACCATTCCCATTCCTCCTGAACTGTTTTACAAAGAACAAACATGTTGCAATATGGAAATAATGTATACAATGCATCACTTTATACTGAATCCACTGAATCTGGATGGATTTTGCCCATCATTACAAAATCAAAAACTCCAGCAAATAAAAAATGAAACATTCCAAGTGAGGGCTGTGAAGGCAACTGTGCACCTTGAAATTTAGGATCACTGTGTAATAAGCGAAGATCAGTGTTCAGAACAGTTTCCAAAATCTGGAGACCTGGCTTGTCGGGACAACACCCCACATTCTGGCCTAGTCTCTGTCAGTGGTGCTGGTAGCCTTAACATAAGTCTTGCCCGATAACGTGTTTTATTACGGCTTCTCCAGCTATAAACACACTGTTAAACAACTAACTGCAGAAAGCTAGCCCAATGGTTATCTTGATCACATTAAAGCAAAGTAATCTAGTTTTTAAGAAGCATTTTAATATAAACCTATCCAAACTGTGATTGACTGATAATGTTTTAAATGAAAAAGAACGTCAACTTAGGGCATATAGATGTTTTTGATCCTTTTCACTATAAGATGCTGGCTTAAAGAAATTTTAGAACTTGGAACTGAACAGGATATAGAATTCTTTGTATCAAAAGGAAGGGACGCCTGGGACTTCCCTGGTGGCACAGTGGTTGAGAATCCGCCTGCCAATGCAGGGTACACGGGTTCGAGCCCTGGTCCGGGAAGATCCCATGTG
>NW_006780929.1:0-849 GCF_000442215.2 Lipotes vexillifer
CACTTGCACTCATGGGCGTATATCTTGGGAAAAACAAAAATCGAGAGGACACAGGCACCCCAAAGTTTACTGCCTCTCTTTAAAAGATCCTCGACTAGGATATAACTTAAATGTCTCTGGAGAGAAAAAATGGATAGAGATATGGTACTTATGTAGAGTGGAATATTCCTCAGCCTGGAAATCAATGAAATATGGCCAGTTGCAACAACTCTGGAGGAGTTATGTATGATCATTCTAAGTGACATAATTCAAAAAGAAAAAGTCACATATCATAAGATATCCCTTAAAGGTGGAATCCAAAATGGTTACACATGAAATAAATTACAAAACAAAAACATAGTCAAATATGTACAAAACACGCATAAGGCTGCCAACCGGGAAAGTTGAGGGGGTGAGACATTATCCGGGAGGTTGAAATTAGCAAAGATACCATTCCAAATACCAAATTGATAATCAACAAGGCTTATATGGTAGCTAAAAGAACTGCACTCAGCACACTCCAGTCACCGCAAAAGAATATATACGACTGGTAAGAATCTGAAAAAGAATTCATTGATGTCTCTCTGTACGTGAATCAAGTGGATGTACAGCAGCAATCAATGGAGCTTTGAAAATCAGCTCTAACCAATATAATAATAAATTTTTAAAAAAGACCGTGAGAAAGAGAAAAATTCTTACAACTTTTGCTCAGGGGTTGTGATGCAACATGGATAGAACATATGTAGACACGCAGCAGGATGAGACATAAGGCTGGAAACCATTCATGCTAAGAGAATTCCTGAGGTGGAATGAGGAAATGGACACCCTTTAAAGTAATACTGCATGGTACCCATTCCATGGGTCCCAAAT
>NW_006780930.1:0-210 GCF_000442215.2 Lipotes vexillifer
GTGCCACAACTACTGAAGCCTGCACAACTAGAGCCTGTGCTCCACACAAGAGAAGCCACTGCAATGAGAGGCACATGCACCACAATGAAAAGTAGCCCCAACTCTCAGCAACTAGAGAAAGCCTGTGCACAGCAACAAAGACCCAATGCAGCCAAAAAACAAACAAACAAACAAAAATACTATGTGCTGCCCCAATACCTCTTTAAAAAC
>NW_006780931.1:0-1022 GCF_000442215.2 Lipotes vexillifer
ATTGTAACAAATTCAATAAAGACTTTAAAAATGGTCCACATCAAAAAAATCTAAAAAAAAAAAAAAACAACAAGAAAAGAAAAAGAAAGAGGAAGGAAGGAAGAGAAAGAAAACCCTGTCTTAACATGCCTCACCTCCTTCCGACTTGGTTTAGGAACAAAAATCCCAGCTGTTGATATTTCATGCCTTGTCATGAAACAGGGCTGACCTCTCACTGGCTGAGGTGTCCTCCACTGTCTGGTGGGCTCACAGAGCCTGTCCTACAAACCTCCTTCTTGCTTTTGCCAAAAGAGGTTCATGTGACTGAGTCACGAAAAAAAAAAAAACAGTTCAAGTGGTAGAGGCCAGTCCCAGACTCAAAGAGAAATGCAGTGGCCAAGGCGCAACATAAACAACAAAGATGCATTTATATATTAAATCTAAATAATTATTTGGAATTCATTCTTATCAGAAATATGCAATCCTCAGGGGCAGTACTCATAAAGTGGGAAGGTGCGGGCTGTACAGTAGCTTGGTTATGTAGAAATCAACAAAGTGCTAAAGTAAACTCTTTATATTTTGAGGGGATCCATTTGGTCACAGTTACTGGCTATTAGTGGATCTGACATATTCATATGATTTTTCCCAGGCTATAAACACCGAGTCACAACAGTGATGTGGCTTCCGCTGAATTAGAGAAACAAAGCTGGAGAAGCTGCTATGCTGAAGCTCATTAGCATAACGTGAGGCAGGGTACTAAGACAGAGGCATTCAATGCATGGAAGCCAGAATCATCTAGAACTAGGTTCTGCCTTGAAGCTTCACCCTATGTTACTGCAAACATCCCATGGGTTAAAAAGGACTGAGGAAATATCTGGGGGTACCCTGATACACTATGACACAGAGGCTTCCTGGGCAGATTCTTGGTCACCCACAGGCAGCCAACAGCACTGACCCCTCCCCTGACACGTCAAGGGCCTCACGTCAGGCACCTCCGTTCAGGTTCTCATTCTCTCTCCATTGCATTACTCAGTGGCTTCCTG
>NW_006780933.1:0-322 GCF_000442215.2 Lipotes vexillifer
CCTAAACTGTACCCTAAACCGTTCCCATTACCTAACCTCAACCCTAACCCTAAGCCTAACACTCACCCTTACCCGAAGCCTTATCCTAACCTGTGCCCTAATCCAAACCTGTAAGCTAACACCAACCCATGCCCTAATACGTACGCTAGCCCTAAACCTTTGTCGTACCCTAATCTGTACGCTAAACCCTCCCTGTTCCCTAACCCTAACCGTAACCCGAAGCCTACCCTTCCCTGTGCCCTAATCCTAACCCGTACGATAACACTAACACGTGTCCTAACACATACGCTAACCCTGTACCGTTGTCGTACACAAACTTGTA
>NW_006780934.1:0-370 GCF_000442215.2 Lipotes vexillifer
ATAGGGATTGCATTGAATCTGTAGATTGCTTTGGGTAGTATAGTCATTTCCACAATGTTGATTATTCCAATCCAAGAACATGGTATATCTCTCTATCTGTTTGTGTCATCTTTGAGTTTTTAATCAGTGTCTTATACTTTGTTGAGTAAAAGACTTTTGTCTCCTTAGGTAGGTTTATTCCTAGGTATTTTATTCTTTATGTTGCAGTGGTAAATGCGAGTGTTTCCTTAATTTCTCTTTCAGATTTTTCATCTTTAGTGTATAGGAATGAAAGTGATAACTGTACATTAATTTTGTATGCTGCAAGCTTACCAGATTCATTGATTAACTCTAGTAGGTTTCTGGTAGCATCTTTAGGATTCTCTATGTA
>NW_006780935.1:0-1324 GCF_000442215.2 Lipotes vexillifer
ACATCATTGGCATCCCAGAAAGAAAGGAGAAAAAGAATGGCACAAAAATATAATTCAAGACATAAAGGACAAGAACGTTCCAAAACTGATGAAAGTGATCAATACACAAATCCAAGAATATCTCCAAACGCCAATCCGAATAAATACAAAAGAGTTGATCTTAAAAGCAATCAGAAGGGCATTAAAAAACACATTATATGCTGAAGAACAGTGATAAGAATTGTCACGGACTTCTAAACAAACACTGGAGGTCAGAAGATAATGACATGGCATCTTCAACACAGTAAATAAAGGTGGGGCAGGGACCTGCCAAGCATGAATTCTATATCCAGCAAAAATTTTCTTCAAAAGTGAAGGTAAATTAAAGATATTTGCAGGCAAAAGCTGAGAGAATTTGCCTACAGCAGACCCATATCATGAAAGTTACTAAATGAAAGTCTAAGAAGACTGTTGGCTTTTAAAACAAAAATAACAATTGTATTACTGTGTTTATAACATTTGAAGAAGCTAAATATAAGGCAACGAGCACAACGGCTGGGAGAGGAATACATGAAATTAGATTGTTGTATATCTTCCATTGTTCATTAAGTAGCACCATATTATGTGGGAATAGACTGAAATTTAAAGATGCATATTGTAAACTCTAGAGAAACATTGGAAAAAATAGGCACACACAAAGGGGTATCGCTAAAAAGTCAATACAAGAGAAAAAATAGAATACAGAAAAAAGTGTGATTTATCCAAAAGAAGGCAGAAAAGGAGGAGCAGAGAAACAACAAACAAATGCCAAAATGAGAAACTTAAAACCAGTCATGGAAATAATTACATTGAATGTCAATTTTCTTATTTCTAGCATTCACATATTTTATAGACTCCACAGGATATTGTGCATTTCTACATACACTATATTGATGTCTATAAATATGGTCTCTGACAGTTTTACTGTTTTTACAGTCTTGGTGCTTTTTTTCCCCTTATTGTATTGACTCAATCCTCCAATACAGTGTTGAATACAAGTGGTGAGAGTGGACATCCATGCCTTGTCATAAGGCATGGCTGACATAAAAGCATAACAGCCAAAATGCTGGTGAGAATGTGGAGCAGTTAGAACGGGATACATTTCTGAGGCGAGTAGGAAATAGTGTGACTGCTTTGGAGGACTGTGCTCTATTTTCGTATTAAGTTAAACGTATGTCTAACTTATGACTCCGCACTTCTACCCTTAGGTATTCACCCAAGAGAAATTAAAATATATGTTTAGAGGGGCTTCCCTGGTGGCGCAGTGGTTGGGGGTCTGCCTGCCGATGCAGGGGACACGGGTTCG
>NW_006780936.1:0-248 GCF_000442215.2 Lipotes vexillifer
GTGGATGGACCTAGAGTCTGTCATACAGAGTGAAGTAAGTCCAAAAGAGAAAAACAAATACCATATACAAACACATATATATGGAATCTAAAAGAGAAAAGTGGGCATGAAGAACCTAGTGGCAAGATGGGAATAAAGATGCTGACCTAGTAGAAAATGGGCTTGAGGACACAGAGAGGGGCAATGGTAAGCTGTGACAAAGTGAGAGAGTGGCATGGACATATATACACTACAAAACGTAAAATAGA
>NW_006780937.1:0-379 GCF_000442215.2 Lipotes vexillifer
CTGTGGGGAGGAAGGTGATCTCTGCGTCTTACTCCTCCGCCATCTTGGAAAGAGTCTCTGTTTGTTGATTTTTTAATGATGGCTATTTTGACTAGTTTGAGGTGATACCTCATTGTAGTTTTGATTTGCATTTCTCTAATGTTTACTGATGTTGAGCATCCTTTCATGTGTTTGTTGGCAATCTATATATCTTCTTCGGAGAAATGTCTATTTAGGTCTTCTGCCCATTTTTGGATTGGGTTGCTTGATTTTTTGATATTCAGCTGCTTGTGTATTTTGGAGATTAATCCTTTGTCAGTTGCTTGTTTTGCAAATGTTTTCTCCCATTCTGAAGCTTGTCTTTTCGTCTTGTTTATGGTTTCCTTTGCTGTGCAAAAGC
>NW_006780938.1:0-219 GCF_000442215.2 Lipotes vexillifer
AGTTTCTGCTGAAAGATCAGCTGTTAACCTTATGGGGATTCCCTTCTATGTTATTTGTTTGTTTTCCCTTTTGCTTTTAATACTTTTTCTTTGTATTTAATTTTTGTTAGCTTGATTACTATGTGTCTTGGCGTGTTTCTCCTTGGATTTATGCTTTATGGGACTCTCTGTGCTTCCTGGACTCGATTAACTATTTCCTTTCCCATATTAGGGAAGTTT
>NW_006780939.1:0-2900 GCF_000442215.2 Lipotes vexillifer
CCCTGCATCGGCAGGCAGACTCTCAACCACTGTGCCACCAGGGAAGCCCTCAAATGTTTTTAAACAGAGAACCTCAGGACCCTCTTTCTCAAACCAAATTTTCTGCAGAACCCTAAACATAAAGATACAAGTGACCCATTAAATGTCTCTATTGAGCTCTAGGGTACCAGAGAACAGTGTTTAAAAACTACAAACTTAGATTATCTCATTTAACTCTCCAGATAACACTATGAGCTAGGAATTATTAGTCCCATTTTAAAGATGAAGAAACAGACACAAAGAAACATAAATTTATTCAAGGTTACCAGAGTAGAAGTAGTAGAGAGTTGAGATTCAAATCCAGGTCAGACTCCAATGTACACCACAGATAAAGAGTAGGGAAAATTACATATTCCTCAAGAACAACTTATTGCTTCCTTTGTATATGCTTTATGGAAGAAAGTATATGTGTCAATTAGTATATATTTGGGGTTTTTTGGTAATACACATAATTTACATATATGTGGTAAAAGGTTACTTTGTCCAGAGACATAATATCTATAGGTCGGTCCTTTTTCACTTTCTTGAAATAAGGGAAAATACTAAGAGAAACAACTTCTGTCCCAAAGATTGATTATTCTTCTACAATATGGATTCAAAGGAGGATAACAAGAGTTACATGGAAAATAGACAAATTAAAAATATAAAACAAAATAACAAGGTCAAGATAATAAACAGATTTTTGGTAGCTTCAATAAATATCAAGAATAAATTATCAAGAAGGGAATACTACAGAAAAATAAAGGACTATATA
Source organism: Lipotes vexillifer (assembly GCF_000442215.2). Classification (NCBI taxonomy): domain Eukaryota; kingdom Metazoa; phylum Chordata; class Mammalia; order Artiodactyla; family Lipotidae; genus Lipotes; species Lipotes vexillifer. The sequence continues at coordinate 794 of NW_006780939.1, forward strand.
TGGAATACAAATTATATCTAGTGAATATAAACTCTGAGAGCCATGAATTTCCTAAAAATCCCTTTAGAAGAGCTAAGAGAAGAATCTGATTTAAAAAGAAAAATTCTAGTGTTTTTCTCCCAATTTCAGAGTTATCAGTGGACAATCAGGCTGATGTTTTTCATTTCTCAGTGCACTGTGTCAACATTCACATCAAATTAACCACATATATATGCATTATATATATATATATTATCCAACTAAATGTACTGAATTGTCATTTACCTGTAACTGTGTCTATAATTTTGTTAATTTGAAATAAAGTGTAAAGTGTTATGTATATGTCTGTGTGTATGGCATTTTTTGACTGGTGACAGCCAATAGTCTACTGGGTTTAAAAAGAACAAAGAAGGGACACTTCTAAAAACCCTCAAGTCATTCGGGATGTGTAAGTAGTATGCATTTCTTTCCTTTTGAGAACCCATTATGTAGGAAGATTTATTGATGACCCATACAGGACATGAAAGGAATTCCTTTTTCCTTCCTACGACTGTGGGGGATTTTTTTCCTTCCCTTTACCATTCCTCTGTTTATCCTAGCTACAGACACCACCATTCTGGGACTCCCTATTCACTGCTAGCTACAACCTCAGTCATAGACTGAGGTGATGACAAAGACTAGAGTGGAATTTCTTGGCCTTCCTTCTTCTCTAAGCCCCAATTCTATTCCCTAGTCAGCAGTAAAAGTAAAGACAAGAAGGGATTAGACAGCTATTACTTCCTTTCACTACTAAGAATCCCAATATTCTTCTACCAGTACTTCTTACAGGAGACAGAGGGGACGATAAACCCTTCTTTGCTGCAACACAACATTTGAAACATTCCAGATTATGAATTAAATAGGGTTTGTAGAACAGGGACCTATCTGCCATGTTAATGTCTGTAGGAAAGTATATCCTTAAGCTAAAATGAATTTAGAACTATACTTTTAGGATATAACCTAATCTTAAGTTGAAGATCCTTTATACTCTAGCCTTTTCTTGTTTTTCCTTTCTTTTTTAAATGTGCAGTTCCTATCATCATTCAAGGCTGTTTTGGATAATTCTTCTTCCAGGTGAGTGGCCTCTGTATGCTGTATTATAATAGTCTGTGGTCTGTATATGTCACTAGAGTATAAAGTCTAGATTATACTAAGCTATTTGTTCATTATTTTATGCCTTGTGCCCTGCAAGATGACTGGAATTCTCTAAAACTCAATTGCCTTTCATAATATAACACAATAGCATGTTAATATATTTTTAGTTATTTAGGTGTATTTTTTGCTGCATTTCATGCCAGTGGGTTTATACGGGTTTGCTAACGTGAAAAATAATGTTGCACTAAAACTGGATGTTCCATGAAAATATTTAAGGTGTTCTATAGCACAGCTGGCTATATTTATTCTGGAGCATTTGCTCATATGCCACAGTGACTTAGAAATCTTGAATAAAATTCATCATTATACTTCTACCTCACTTCTCTGCAGAGATGGGACAGTATACTGTCAAGGTGAGGAACCTGATTAGGATCTTCAATTTCTACAACAAGCTATCAACCTTACTTAGTTAGTTATCTCATTTCCAAATATATGCATTTTTCTCTCTACCAAGAACACTGACTTTCTAGCATTCCAGGCCCAAATCAGAAGGTGTAACCTCAACTTCTCTGCTATCTAAATCCAGCCAATTTTAAAAAGTGATATTATATTATTTAAAGAATGCAAAATATTTCCACTTTAGATGCTAAAAATTCTATTCTTAGTGTAAGAAAAAAAACACTAGAATGCTATAAACTTAGCCTTTATTACATTGGTCACTCATAAAACTGCCCTCAATGAATTACATTTTAATATTATGCCCTTAACATTCATTAAGTTGCCATGTAAAATCCATGACAGTAACTGATACTAAAATATTCACGAAATTAAAATATTCACTAAATTTTCTCTAGATAATGCCCAATATGAACAATGTCTTTTGTAACATAATACTAAGGAACACTTCGCTTAGAATAAAAAACAAATTCTGAGGGCTTCCCTGGTGGCGCAGGGGTTGAGAATCTGCCTGCTAATGCAGGGAACACGGGTTCGA
>NW_006780941.1:0-1069 GCF_000442215.2 Lipotes vexillifer
AGATCCCACATGCCGCGGAGCGGCTGGGCCCGTTAGCCATGGCCGCTGAGCCTGCGCGTCCGGTGTGCTCCGCAACGGGAGAGACCGCAGCAGTGAGAGGCCCGTGTACCGCAAAAAAAAAAAAAATTGGAAGATTTGCAAAGATGAGTGCTACCATTAAAGACTTGAAAAATGGAGGGGTACTGATTCCTATTTCAACTTAATTTAGTGGTTTGTATAATGCAGAAGACAGATGGGTCTTGGGAAATTACAGTAGGTGTAGCAACAAGAGTTAAGTCAAATTGCAGCTGCTATTCCAGGTATTTCTTTATTGAGGAAAATGAACACAGCCTCTGGCAAATGCTCTATTCTCTACCCCAATAAGCAGAGAATCCAGAAGTCTTTTGTTTTTACCTGGTAGGGATAGCAGTACACCTTCACCTTCTAGCCTCAAAATGATGGCAGCACAGCTTCTAATGTTCAATGTCAGGGATACAAGCTGGGGCATCTGGTGCCCAGATGAGATGGAAACAGTGGTGCCTTCACCAGACATTTCCGTCCCATGATTCTGAGCATTAGATCTGGATGCCTAGCCTCTGAGGCAGTTCTTGAACAGCTCCCCACGTCACCCAACCACTTTCTGTGCCCACAGACCTTTCATAAATTTATTTTCTATTTAATTCAGGCAGAAGTATGTCTTTTGCTTACAACTAGTAACACTGACTGAGGCACATACCTCTAGGAGTCCCTGGAGGGCAGCAAACATCCTACACGGCTTGAAGTGGGGACCAGGGACGTGTCTCTTGATAGAACCAGGATTCTCATCTCCAAATACTGAAGTCACTCATGCAGATGAACAGACGTCAGGTCAGTTATCTCACTGGCTGAGCTTAGGCCACATGTGTGCCCCTTGCCAGTAGAGGAAGAGTATGTCTTAGAGCCAGACTTAGAATTGGGGAAGTTCAGCTCCAGTGAGAGGTCATTACTTGGTCAATTTCTTTTCTGAATAGTTCTAAAGCAAGAAAGCCTGGGGGCTTCCCTGGTGGCACAGTGGTTGAGAGTCTGCCTGCCGATGCAGGGGACACGGGTT
>NW_006780942.1:0-13777 GCF_000442215.2 Lipotes vexillifer
TTACTTCACTCTGTATGACAGTCTCTAGGTCCATCCATGTCTCTACAAATGACCCAGTTTCATCCATTTTTATGGCTGAGTAATATTCCACTGTATATATGTACCACATCTTCTTTAGCCATTCGTCTGTCAATGGGCATTTAGGTTGCTTCCATGACCTGGCTATTGTAAAGAGTGCTGCAATGACCATTGGGGTGCTTGTGTCTTTTTTAATTATGATTTTCTCTGGGTATATGACCAGCAGTAGAATTGCTGGGTCATATGGTAGTTCTATATTTAGGTTTTTAAGGAGCCTCCATACTGTTCTCCATAGTGGCTGTAACAGTTTACATTCCCACCAACAGTGAAGGAGGGTTTCCTTTTTCTCCACACCCTCTCAAGCATTTGTTTTTTGTAGATTTTCTGATGATGCCCATTCTAATTGGTGTGAGATGATACCTCATTGTAGTTTTGATTTGCATTTCTCTAATGATTAGTGATGTTGAGCATCCTTTCATGTGTTTGTTGGCAATGTGTATATCTTCTTTGGAGAAATGTCTATTTAGGTCTTCTGCCCATTTTTTGATTGGGTTGTTGGTTTTTTTTAATATTGAGCTGCATGAGTTGTTTATATATTTTGGAGATTAATCCTTTGTCCGTTGATTCATTTGCAAATATTTTCTCCCATTCTGAGGGTTGTCTTTTCGTCTTGTTTACAGTTTCCTTTGCTGTGCAAAAGCTTTTAAGTTTCATTATATCTCATTTGTTTATTTGTTTTATTTCCATTACTCTAGGAGGTGGATCAAAAAAGATCTTGCTGTGATTTATGTCAAAGTGTTCCTCCTATGTTTTCCTCTAATAGTTTTATAGTGTCTGGTCTTGCATTTAGGTCTTTAATCCATCTTGAGTTTATTTTTGTGTATGGTGTTAGGGAGTATTCTAATTTCATTCTTTTACATGTAGCTGCCCAGTTTTCCTAGCACCACGTACTGAAGAGACTGTCTTTTCTCCATTGTATATTCGTACCTTCTTTGTCATAGATTAGTTGACCATAGGTGGGTGGGTTTACCTCTGGGCTTTCTATCCCATTCCATTGATCTATATTTCTGTTTTTGTGCCAGTACCATACTGTGTTGATTCCTGTAGCTTTGTAGTGTAGTCTGAAGTCAGGGAGTCTGATTCCTCCAGCTCCTTTTTTTCCCTCAAGATTGCTTTGGCTATTCAGGGTTTTTTGTGTCTCCATACAAATTTTAAGATTTTGTGTTGTAGTTCTGTTTAAAAAATGCCATTGGTAATTTGGTAAGGATTGCACTGAATCTGTAGATTGCTTTGGGTAGTATAGTCATTTTCACAATAATGTTTCTTCCAATCCAAGAACATGGTATATCTCTCCATCTGTTTGTGTCATCTTTGATTGCTTTCATCAGTGTCTTATAGTTTTCTGAGTACAGGTCTTTTACCTCCATAGGTAGGTTTACTGCTAGCTATTTTTTTCTTTTCACTGCAATGGTAAATGGGATTGTTTCCATAATTTCTCTTTCTGGTCTTTCATTGTTAGCATATAGGAATGCAAGTGATTTCTGTGCATTAATTTTGTATCTGGCAAATTTACCAAATTCACTGATTAACTTTAGTAGTTTTCTGGTGGCATCTTTAGGATTCTCTATGTACAGTATCATGTCATCTGCAAACAGTGACAGTTTTACTTCTTTTCCAATTTGTATTCCTTTTATTTCTTTTTCTTCTCTGATTACCATGACTAGGACTTCCAAAACTATGTTGAATAACAGTGGTGAGGGTGGACATCTTGTCTTGTTCTTGACCTTAGAGGAAATGATTTCAGTTTTTCACCATTAATACTGTTGTTTGCTGTGGGTTTGTCATATATGGGCTTTATTATGTTCAGGTAGATTCCCTCTATGCCCACTTGCTGGAGAGTTTTTATCATTAAATAGGTGTTGAATTTTGTCAAAAGCTTTTTCTGCATCTATTGAGATGATCATATGGTTTTTCTTCTTCAATTTGTTAATATGGGGTATCACATTGATTGCTTTGTGTATATTGAAGAATCCTTGCATCCCTGGGATAAATTCCACTTGATCATGGTCTATGAGCCTTTTAATGTGTTGTTGGATTCTGTTTGCTACTATTTTGTTGAGGATTTTTGCATCTTTATTAATGAGTGACATTGGTCTGTAATTTTTTTTTTTGTAATATCTTTGTCTGATTTTGGTATCAGAGTGATGGTGGCCTCATAGAATGTGTTTGGGAGTTTTCCTCCCTCTGCAATTTTTTGGAAGAGTTTGAGAAGGATGGGTGTTAGCTCTTCTCTAAATGTTTGGTAGAATTCACCTGTAAAGCCATCTATTCCTGGGCTTTGTTTGTTGGAAGATTTTTTTATCACAGTTTCAATTTCATTACTTGTGATTGGTCTGTTCACATTATGTATTTCCTTCTGGTTCAGTCTTGGAAGGCTATAGCTTTCTAAGAATTTGTCCATTTCTTCCAGGTTGTCCATTTTATTGGCATAGAGTTGCTTGTAGTAGTCTCTTATGATCCTTTGTATTTCTGTGGTGTCTGTTGTAACTTCTCCTTTTTCATTTCTGATTTTATTGATTTGAGTCCTTTCCCTCTTTTTCTTGATGAGTCTGGTAAAAGGTTTATCAATTTTATCTTCTGAAAGGACCAGATTTAGTATTATTGATCTTTGCTATGGTTTTCTTTGTTTATATTTCACTTATTTCTGGTCTGAAGTTTATGATTTCTTTCCTTCTACTAACTTTGGGTTGTGTTTGTTCTTCTTTCTCTAGTTCATTTAGGTGTAAGGTTAGATTGTTTATTTGAGATTTTTCTTCTTTCTTGATGTAGGATTGTATTGCTATAAACTTCCCTCCTAGAACTACTTTTGCCACATCCCATAGGTTTTGGATCATTGTGATTTTGTTGTCATTTGTTTCTAGATATTTTTTGATTTCCTCTTTGATTTCTTCAGTGATGTCTTGGTTATTTAGTAACATATTGCTTAGTCTCCATGTGTTTGTGTTTTTTACATTCTTTTCCTTATAATTGATTTCTAATCTCATAGCATTGTGGTTGGAAAAGATGTTTGATATGATTTCAATTTTCTTAAATTTACCAAGGCTTGATTTGTGACCCAAGATGTGACCTATCCCAGAGAATATCCCATGTGCACTTGAGAAGAATGTGTAATCTGCTGGTTTCAGATGGAATGTCCTATAAATATCAATTAAATATATCTGGTCTATTGTGTCATTTAAGCTTCTGTTTCCTTATTAATTTCCTGTCTGGATGATCTGTCCATTGGTGTAAGTGAGGTGTTAAAGTCCCCCACTACTATTGTGTTACTGTCAATTTCATCTTTTACAGCTGTTAGCACTTGCCTTACATATTGAGGTGTTCCTATGTTGGGTGCATATATATTAATAATTGTTATATCTTCTTCTTGGATTGATCCCTTGATCATTATGTAGTGTCCTTCCTTGTCTCTTGTGACATTCCTTATTTTAAAGTCTATTTTCTCTGATATGAGTATTGCTACTCCAGCTTTATTTTGATTTCCATTTGTATGGAATATTTTTTCCCATCCCCTCACATTCAGTCTGCATATGTCCCTAGGTCTGAAGTGGGTCTCATGCAGACAGCTTATATATGGGTCTTGTTTTTGTATCCATTCAGTGACCCTGTGACTTTTGGTTGAAGAAGTTAATCAGTTCACAATTAAGGTAATTATCACTTTGTATGTTCCTATTACCATTTTCTTAATTGTTTTGGGTTTGTTTTTGTAGGTCCTTTTCGTCTCTTGTATTTCCCACTTAGAGAAGTTCCTTTAGCATTTGTTGTACAGCTGGTTTGGTGGTGCTGTATTATCTTAGCTTTTGGTTGTCTCTAAAGCATTTGATTTCTCCATGGAATCTGAATGAGACCCTTACAGGGTAGAGTAATCTTGGTTGTATGTTCTTCCCTTTCATCACTTTAAATATATCATGAAATTCCCTTCTAGTTAGCAGAATTTATGCTAAGAAATCAGCTGTTAACCGTATGGGAGTTCCCTTGTGTGTTAGTTGTCATTTTACCCATGTTGCTTTTAATAATTTTTGTCTTTAATTTTTGTCAGTTTGCTTACTATGTGTCACAGCGTGTTTCTCCTTGGCTTTACCCTGCCTGGGACTCTGTGCTTCCTGGACTTGGGTGGCTATTTCCTTTCCCATGTTAGGGAAGTTTTCAACTATAATCTCTTCAAATATTTTCTCAGGTCCTTTCTCTGTCTCTTCTCCTTCTGGGAACCCTATAATGCGAATGTTGGTGTGTTTAATGTTGTCCCAGTTGTCTCTTAGGTTATCTTCAATTTTCATTCTTTTTTCTTTATCCTGTTCCATGGCAGTGAATCCCACCATTCTGTCTTCCAGGTCACTTCTCCGTTCTTCTGCATCAGTTATTCTTCTATTGATTCCTACTAGTGTATTTTTCATTTTAGTTATTTTATTGTTCATCTCTGTTTGTTTGTTCTTTAATTCTTCTAGGTCTTTGTTAAATATTTCTTGCATCTTCTCGATCTTTGCCTCCATTCTTTTTCCGAGGTCCTGGATCATCTTCACTATCATTATTCCTAATTCTTTTTCTGGAAGGTTGCCTATATGAACTTCATTTAATTGTTTTTCTGGGGCTTTATATTGTTCCTTCATCTAGTATATAGCCTTCTGCCTTTTCATTTTGTTTATCGTTCTGTGAATGTGGTTTTTGTTCCACAGGCTGCAGGATTGTAGTTCTTCTTGCTTCTACTGTCTGTGCTCTTTTTTGTTAGTTTTAATCCTAATTGTTTGATTTCATTTGTGGGTTCTTCTATTTGTCTGGTTGTTCTCTTGCTTTTTGTTTTATTTGGCTCTGTTTTTGTTTCTTTTACGTGTGTGTGGTTCCTTGTTTCTGTTTTTGTTTGTTTGATTTTGTTTCTACCATTTCTCTGGGGTTTTGTTTGCCTTTTTTAAAATATATTTTCTATTTTTAAAAAATATTTCTATTTCTACATTGCTTTTATGTTGTTCTGTATTCTTTCCCCTTTTTCTTTTTTTTAAATCTTTTTTGCAGTTTGTTTTGTTTCTTTGCTTCATTCTTCAGTTGGCACTCTGCTTTGGGTTTTGGGGTTTTTTTTTTTGTTTTTGTCAGTTTTCTTTTTAATTGTTTCAGTTCGTTCTTTGGTTCTTATGTTTGTCTGGTTGTTCTCTTGCTTTGATTTGTTTGGTTCCTTTTTTGTTTCTTTTGTGTTTGTGCATGCATCCTTGTCTCTACTTCTGTTTGTTTGATTTTACTTTTCACCATCTGCCTGGGGTTTTGTTAGTCTTTTTTTTTTTTAATCCCTTTATTGCTGTGATGGCGAACTGAGGGGTCTTGGTCCCTCAACCAGAAGTCGGGCCTGTGGCTCTGGGGTGGGAGCACTGAGTCCAGGACACTGGACCACTAGAGAATTCCTGACCCCAATGAAGATTAATCACCGAGAGCTCTCACGGAGACCTATGTCTGAATCCAAGATGCAGATCCACCCAACTTCCAGCAGGTCCCAGTGCTGGACTCCTCACAACAAACAACAAACAGGACAGGAGCACAAACCCATACATCACACAGACTATCTAAAGTCAAATTAAGCTCAAAGACAGCCCCAAACACACCACCTGACATAGCCCTGCTCATCAGACTCACCTCCACCCACCAGAAAGCAGGCACCAGTCCCTCCCATTAGCAAGTCTACTCAAGTCACTGGACCAACCTCACCATGGGGGGCAGAGAACATAAGCAAGGGGAACTAAAACCCTGCAGCCTGGGGAAAGGAGACCTCAAATACTGTAAATTAGATAAAATGAGAAGGAAATAGGCAAACTACCTGAAAAAGAATTCACAGTAATGATAGTAAAGATGATCCAAAATCTCAGAAATAGAATAGAGAAAATAAAAGAAACGTTTAACAAGGACCTAGAAGAACTAAAGAGCAGACAAACCGTAATGAACGACACAATAAATGAAATTTAAAAAACTCTAGAAGAAATAAACAGCAGAATAACTGAGGCAGGAGAACAGATAAGTCAGCTGGAAGATGGAGTGGGGGAAATAACTGCCACAGAGCAGAATAAAAAAAAAAATGAAAAGAATGGAAGACAGTCTCAGAGACCTCTGGGACAACATTAAGCACACCAACATTCAAATTACAGGTGTCCAAGAAGAAGAAGAAAAAAAGTCTGAGAAAATATTTGAAGAGTTTATAGTTGAAAACTTCCACAACATGGGAAAGGAAATAGTCAATCAAGTCCAGGAAGTGCAGAGAATCCCATACAAGATAAAGCCAAGGATAAACATGCCAAGACACATATTAATCAAACTAACAAAAATTAAATACAAAGAAAAAATATTAAAAGAGGCCAGGGAAGAGAAACAAATAACATAAAAGGGAATCCCCATAAGGTGAAGAGCTAACCTTTCAGCAGAAACTCCACAGGCCAGAAGGGAGTGGTACAATATATTTAAAGTGATTAAAGGGAAAAAACTACAACCAAGATTACTCTGCCCAGCAAGGATCACATTCAGATTCAACGGAGAAATTGAAAGCTTTACAGAAAGGAAAAGTTCAGTGTATTCAGAGAATGCAGCACCACCAAACCAGCTTTACCACAAATGCTAAAGGAACTTATTTAGGCAGGAAACACAAGAGAAGAAAAAGACACACAAAAACAAACCCAAAACAATTAAGAAAATGGTCATAGCAACACACATAACAATAATAACCTTGAATGTAAATGGATTAAATGCCCCAACCAAAAGACACAGACGGGCTGAATGGATACAAAAACAAGACCCGTATATATGCTGTCTTTAAGAGACCCACTTAGGACCCAGGAACAATACAGAATGAAAGTGAGGGCATGGAGAAAGGCATTCCATGCAAATGGAAATCAAAAGAAAGTTGGAGTAGCAATACTCATATCAGAGAAAATAGACTTCAAAATAAAGACTATCAGAAGAGACAAGGAAGGACACTACATAATGATCAAGGGATCAATCCAAGAAGAAGATATAACAATTGTAAATATCTATGCACCAAACATAAGAGCACCTCAATACATAAGGCATACGCTAACAGCCATAAAAGGGGAAATTGACAGTAATACAATCATAGTAGGGGACTTTAACATCCCACTTACACCAATGGACAGATCATCCAAACAGAATATAAACAAGGAGACATAAGCTTTAAATGACACATTAGACCAGCTGGACTTCATTGATATTTAAAGGACATCCCATCCAAAAACAACAGAATACACTTTCTTATCAAGTGCTTATGGAACATTCTCCAGGATAGATCACATCTTGGGTCACAAATCAAGCCTCGGTAAACTTAAGAAAAATGAAATTGTATCAAATATCTTTTCTGACCCAAATGCTATGAGACTAGATATCAATTACAAGAAAAAAAAAACTGTAAAAAATACGAACACATGGAGGCTAAATGCTACTAAGCAACCAAGAGATCACTGAAGAAATCAAAGAAGAAATCAAAAAATACCTAGAAACAAATGACAATGAAAACACGATGACCCAAAACCTATGGAATGAAGCAAAAGCAGTTCAAAGAGGGAAGTTTATAGCAATACAATCCTACTTCAAGAAACAAGAAACATCTCAAATAAATAACCTAACCTTACACTTAAAGCAATTAGAGAAAGAAGAACAAAAATCCCCCAAAGTTAGCAGAAGGAAAGAAATCATAAAGATCAGATCAGAAATAAATGAAAAAGAAATGAAGGAAACAACAGCAAAGATTAAAAAAATAAAAGCTGCTTCTTTGAGAAGAAAAACAAAATTGATAAACCATTAGCCAGACTCATCAGGAAAAAAAGGGAGAAGACTCAAATCAACAGAATTAGAAATGGAAAAGGAGAAGTAACAACTGACACGGCAGAAACACAAAGGATCATGAGAGATTATTACAAGCAACTCTATGCCAATAAAACGGAAAACCTGGAAGAAATGGACAAATTCTTAGAAAAGTACAACCTTACAAGACTGGACCAGGAAGAAATAGAAAATATGAAGAGATGAGTCATAAACACTGAAATTGAAACTGTGATTAAAAATCTTCCAACAAACAAAAGCCCATGGCCAGATGGCTTCACATGCGAATCCTATCAAACACTAAAAGAAGAGCTAACACCTATCCTTCTCAAATGCTTCCCAAATATACCAGAGGGAGGAACACTCCCAAACTCATTTTATGAGGCCACCATTACCCTGATACCAAAAGCAGACAAAGATGTCACAAAAAAAGAAAACTACAGGCCAATATCACTGATGAACATAGATGCAAAAATCCTCAACAAAATACTAGCAAGCAGAATCCACCCGCACATTAAAAGGATTATACACCATGATCAAATGGGGTTTATGCCCAGTATGCAAGGATTCTCCAGTATATGCATATCAACCAATGTGATACAGCATATTAGCAAACTGAAGGATAAAACCATATGATCATCTCAATAGATGCAGAAAAATCTTTTGACAAAATTCAACATCCATTTATGATAAAAACACTCAGAAAGTGGGCATAGAGAGAACCTACCCATGCCCACTTTTACTATGTTGAGAATAATAAAAGCCATATATGACAAACCCACAGCAAACATCATTCTCAATGGTGAAAAACTGAAAGCACTTCCTAGAGGAACAAGATCAGGAACAAGACATGGGTGCCACTCTAACCACTAGTATTCAACATAGTTTTGGAAGTCCTAGCCACAGCAATCAGAGAAGAAAAATAAATAACAGGAATCCAAGCTGGAAAAGAAGAAGTAAAACTGTCACTGTTTGCAGATGACATGATACTATACATAGAGAATCCTAAAGATGCCACCAGAAAACTACTAGAGCTGATCAATGAATTTGGTAAAGTAGAAGGATACAAAATTAATGCACAGAAATCTCTTGCATTCCTATACACTAACAATGAAAAATAGGAAAGAAAAATTAAGGAAACACTCCCATTTACCACTGCAACAAAAAGAATAAGGTACCTAGGAATAAACCTACCTGAGGAGACAAAAGACCTGTATGTAGAAAACTAAAAGACACTGATGAAAGAAATCAAAGACAATATAAACAGATGGAAAGATGTACCATATTCGTGGATTGGAAGAATCAATATTGTGAAAATGACTATACTACCCAAAGCAATCTACAGATTCAACACAATACCTATCAAACTACCAGTGGCATTTGCCACAGAACTAGAACAAAAAATTTCACAATTTGTATGGAAACACCATTCCATACAAAGATTGCCAAAGCAATCTTGAGAAAGAAAAATGGAACTGGAGGAATCAGGCTTTCTGACTTCAGACTATACTACAAAGCTATAGTAATCGAGGTATTATGGTACTGGCACAAAAACAGAAATATAGATCAATGGAACAGGATAGAAAGTCCAGAGATAAACCCACGTACATATTGGTCACCTTATCCGTGACAAAGGAAGCAAGAATATACAATGGAGAAAAGACGGTCCCTTCAATAAGTGGTACTGGGAAAACTGGACAGCTACATGTAAAAGAGTGAAATTAGAACATTTCCTAACACCATACACAAAAATAAACTCAAAATGCATTAAAGACCTAAATGTAAGGCCAGACACTATAAAATTCTTAGAGGAAAACATAGGCAGAATACTCTGTGACAAAAATCACAGCAAGATCGTTTTTGACCCACCTCCTAGAGAAATGGAAATAAAATAAAAAATAAACAAATGGGACCTAATGAAACGTAAAAGGTTTTGCACAGCAAAGGAAACCATAAACAAGCTGAAAAGACAATCCTCAGAATGGGAGAAAATATCTGCAAACAAAGCAACTGACCAAGGATTAATCTCTAAACTGTACAAGCAGCTCATGTACCTCAATATCAAAAAAACAAACAAACAAAAAAATCTAAAAATGGGTGGAAGACCTAAATAGACATTTCGCCAAAGTAGACATACAGATTGCCAACAAACACATGAAAAAATGCTCAACATCACTAATCATTAGAGAAATGCAAATCAAAACCACAGCGCGGTATCACCTCACAGCCCTCCGAATGGCCATCATCAAAATATCTACAAACACTAAATGCTGGAGAGGGTGTGGAGGAAAGGGAACCATCCTGCACTGTTGGTGGGAGTGTAAATTGATACAGCCACTGTGGAGAACAGTATGGAGGTTGTTTAACAAACTACAAACAGAACTACCATACGACCCAGCAATCCCACTGCTGGGCATATACCCTGAGAAAACCATAATTCAAAAAGATACGTGTACCATGATGTTTATTGCAGCACTATTTACAGTGGCCAGGACATGGAAGCAACCTAAGTGTCCATCGATACATGAATGGATAAAGAAGATGTGGCACATACATACAATGGAATATTACTCAGCCATTAAAAGGAACGAAATTGAGTTATTTGTAATGAGGTGAATGGACATAGAGTCTGTCATACAGAGTGAAGTAAGTCAGAAAGAGAAAAACAAATACCGTATGGTAATGCACATATATGGAATCTAAAAAAACAGTACTGATGAACCTAGTGGCAGGGGAGGAATAAAGACGCAAACTTAGAGAATGGACTTGAGGACACAGAGGGGGAAGGGTAAGCTGGGACGAAGTGAGAGAGTAGCATGGACATATATACACCTCCAAATGTAAAATAGATAGCTAGTGGGAAGCTGCTGCATGGCACAGGGAGATCAGCTCGGTGCTTTGTGACCACCTAGAGTGGGGGATAGGGAGGGTGGGAGGGAGACACAAGAGGGAGGGGATATGGGGATACATGTATATGTATAGGTGGTTCACTTTGTTATACAGCAGATACTAACACAACATTGTATAGCAATTATACTCCAATAAAGATATTTAGAAAAACAGAGTTGGGCGACCAGAAGGGAGAGCCCTCATGCCCTGCAATGATAACAGAGCCCAACTGGAAGAAGAAAGACTCATCTTCTTTCCTGGCAACAACTTGGCCAGTGAAAATCATGGATTCTATGTTTACTATAGTCCCCCCAACTTCCTTTCTCCCCTCTATAAAAGAGTTCTGCTTCTCTTGTTGCTTGCATGAAGACTTGCACGTGGCTTGCCTTTGTTGCAGACCCTGCATTGCAATTCTCTGCTAATCCTGAATAAACCCATCTTAGCTGGAGAAACACCTGGAAATCTGTTTGTTTTAGGCCAACAGGTCAAAGAGGGCCCCATTCTCAAAAATTCTTCAAATGGATAAAGGATATTATTTGCAGAGACAGAGAGAAAAAATAGATACCTATATTCTGACAAATAGATGATGGAAAGATAGACAGATAGACAGACAGACAGATAGATAGATAGATAGGGAGAGGTATAAGAACCTTCCAGGTGTTCACAGTCTCACCACATCTATCTTGTTTTATACTCTCATGACCACTCTGTAAAGTGTATGTTATTAGCCCCATTTTCGTGTGAAGGAAACTAAAGGTCCAAAAGTTTAGATAATGTTCTTAATGCCACACAGCTGATAATAAAGGAGATTGGATTAGTACTCCCCAACTTCAAAGGCCCTGCCCTAGATCACCTCCCAGCTAGCAACCTTTGACTCTCAAGGCTGGGACACTGGGTGAACAGGGCAGGAGATATCTGCCTTGGGACAATGCTTCTCAAACTACCTGCAATGGGGGCCAGTTCATTTCCAATCTTGTTTCCGATCAATAAGTGTGTTTGCCACACAGGACCCATTCGTATCTCTTGCCACAAGTGACTCGCCAGCAAGTTTGTAACATCCCGACTGGTCCAAATCCGTGCAACTGATCCCAGCCTGGGATGTCACGGCAAGGTCGAAACTGCCTTACCAGTTTCTAATGCTCCCTGTCACCCTCTGTTCTTATCTCGTTGTGGCCTGGCAGCAAGCTATTCACAGATAGGAAGCATTTCGTGAACCACACCCAATAACAGTGGTGCAGGACATGGCTCTTGCATGAAAGCCAGGCCTCCAGCACGGCCCTGAGGTCAGGGATGCGGTGCTGCCCGATGAGCCATCATTCTCCCTACTAACCACATAGCAATCTCTAGGCAATTTACAACTCAGAGGATGCGCAGCTGGCTCTAGATAAATAATTTGACAATGTCCTCATTCATGGGGAAGAATATCTGTGACACCTCTGAGATGCTAAATGAAATATTTTCAAAGTTGCCTTTGCTCTGCGTGTGATGTTAATTATAGTGTATTTATGGCTGTTGCTCTGCATTTTTGGCTAACAGGGAGTTGACTCATTTAACAGCTGCTGTTTCAACGAGGACTTGTTAAGGTGTTTGGACATCCTCACTGTTGGTGATTGTGCCTATAATTTTTCTTTTCTTGGAGCACCCACGGGAATTTCTGCGTGTTCCTGGTAAACACGTGTATTTAAATAGTCTGCTTTTCTTAGGATTATGATTTTTCACTGAAATACAAACACGAGGATTTGCTGCTACCTTTTCCCATCAGCTTTTGACACCTGAGGAAACGTGTTTTCCAATCTGTTTCTTTGGCTCTTGGCTTATTTCCTTCTGGGAAGGAAGCTTTGCTTCCCTTGTTTACTCACAGCTCACCTCCAGAAACACCTCAGAGCAGGAAACAGCCCTTGCTTGCTGGCTTTTGTGTCTCAGACATACTTTTTTGGTGCCACCTAGTGGCCAATTAGGTTGATTTCAGGCCTTGGAAATGTGACTGGTAAACGTGGACTCACATTGTTTAAGCAACAGGCCAAATGTTTGAGAAACTGAGGCACCTTAAGACAGTGGCAAAGGAAATGGGCGTCTAGAACAGTTTGGATTTTTTTTCCCACAAGACCCTACTGAAAGCATAGTTTCAAGGGTCTGTCAGGTTTGGGCTGGAACTCTAGCTCTGAGGCTTGCTAGCTGGGTGACGTTAAGCAAATTATTTAACCTCTCTTGGCCTGGCTTACTCATGGGTAAAAAGGGGATAATAATAATATGGTGGTGAGGATTAAATAAATAATATATTTCCAGTGCATATCACAGTAACTGGCACATGATAACAGCTCCCTTACTATAATGGCCATTATTCCTATTATTCAGCACCTAGAACATAATAGGCACTACATAAACGGCTGCTACAGTAATAATAACCAAGTCCAAATTATCAGTCAATTAGCAAATATTTATCAAGGACCTTTTATGCATTCAAACCCGTGTGTTGAGCCTGGCACTAAATGAGATGCTTGGAGGTGGCTATAGGTTCTTTGCCTCTTAAGAGCTGAGAACCATATAAGTGAGTGGAGAAACACAGCCAGCAACCTAGTAGTTCTACACAAATAACAAATGTTGGCAAGGATGTGGAGGAAAGGGAATCTTTGTTCACTGTTGGTCAGAATGTAAATTGGTGCAGCTGCTGTGGAAAACAGTATGGAGGTTTCTCAAAAAACTAAAAATAGAACTACCATGTGACCCAGCAATCCCACTCCTGGGTACATCTCCAAAAAAACCAAAAACACTAGTTTGAAAAGATGCATGCACCCCAAAGTTCATTGCAGTGCTGCTGACAATAGCCAAGACGTGGAAACAACCTAAATGTCCATCGACAGATGAATGGATAAAGAAGGTGTAGTATATATATATATCCGACACGTACAATGGAATACTACTCAGCCATAAAAAAGAATGAAATTTTGCCATTTGCAGCAACATGGATGGCCTTGGAGGGCATTATGCTAAGTGAAACAAGTCAGGGAAA
>NW_006780942.1:13787-37770 GCF_000442215.2 Lipotes vexillifer
GGGAAAGAGAAATATTATATGATATTGCTTATATGTGGAATCTAAGAAACACAACAAACTAGTGAATATAACATAAAAGAAGCAGACTCACAGATACAGAGAATAAGCTAGTGGTTACCAGTGGGGGGAAATCAATATAGAGGTGGGAGAGTCAGAGTTACAAATTACCGTGAATAAGGTAGGCTCAAGGATGTATTGTGCAATACGGGGAATATAGCCAATATTTTGTAATGACTGTAAATAGAAAGTAACCTTTAAAATTGTCTGCAAATAAAAAAATGGTAGTTCTATCCGGCACAGAGGCTGGGGGAGGGGGGAAGGGGGAAAGGGGGAAGGGAACGTGAGCACTGAGGTGAAGCCCAACTGGATGGAAGGGAGAGAGAAGAGGGCGAGATGTTAGTGAATCCCTGAGACAGGAAAGTACAGGTGTGCTTGATGGCTGTGCCGGAGGCTGCGGCACCTGTTTACTTAAGGTGAGTAGGGGAGGACCTGCCAAACAGAATGAGGAGACGTCCTCTGTCATCATGTACACTAGTTTCCTGTGGCTGCGAGGACCAATTGCCACAAAGCCGGGAGGCTTAGAGCAACAGAAATGGCTTCCTTTGCTGATCTAGGGGCTAGAAGTCCGAAATCAAGGAGTCCGCAGGGCTGTGTCCCTCCAGAATCTCTGGGGGAGAAGCCGTTCCTTGCCTCTTCCAGTTTCTGGAGGCATCAGGTGTTCCTTGGCTGGTGGCCGCGGCCCTCCAATCTCTGCCTCTGTGATCATACGTCTTTCTCTTCTGAGGTCTTCTTCTTGCCTGTCTCTCATAAAGGACACGTTTGATGGCGTTTAAGGCCCATCAGATAATCCAGGGCCATCTCCTTATCTCAAAATCAGTAGCTGAAGCACATCTTCAAAGACCCTTTCCCCCAACAGTGTCACATTTACAAGTTCAGGGCTGAGAACTTGACATCTTTGGGGCCATTTATCCCACTCACTGCATCTTGTTTCTTATTTTCTCCTCTAGTCTGAATTTCCTGGCTTCCTGTTATTTTCCAGTCCTCTTTTCCTTAAATCTGCTTTTCTGTTTGTCTCATTCTCCTCTGTTATATTGCATTGGCCAAAAAGTTCGTTCAGTTCTAAGTGAAAACAAAAGACGCATTCCTCATTTTCCCCAAGAACTTTATTGAACAATGTATTCATTAACCGAACGAACTTTTTGGCCAGCCCAGCACTTTCCTCCCCTCTCTGTTTTCCTTTTCTCTGGTTAGAGTTAGACTGGTACCAAAGTCTACCAGGAGAGAAGGAGCTCTTAGGTAAGCCAGGCCTTTGCTGATGACTCCTTCCCCTCTCTCCTTCCCTCCTTCCTTCCTCACTCCTCTGGCTGTTGATCTGGGTCTTCGCACATGCTGTTTCCTCTTCCTGCAATGCCTCATTTCCCCTCCACACCACCAGCCCCTTTGCCCTGTTACCACCTGCTCATTCTCCGCTCTTACCCAGTATCAACATAACCTCGTCTAGGAAGGCTTCCCCAGCCAGCCGCCCATTCCTTGAGATGTTTTTCCAAGGACTCCCGCGGCATCCTGGGCTTTTTGCTTCACGTCCACTGGCGTTTGGCCAGTGGCTCTGTTCAATACCATCTCTTAGGGACCCAGGCTGACAGCAGGTTTCTCTCAATGCTTGTTTCCACCATCACGCTGGCCCCTAAAGTTTCCACCTAGAGACGACCCACGTCCCTTCTGCTCACATTTTATTGACCAAAGTAAGTCACATGGCCATGCCTAACTCTAAGTGCTGGGAAGGGCAATCATAACGGGGCCCCAGAGAAGCCTGGAAACATCTGCTCTGGGGTCTCACTGGCACCTCTATAAGGAGAAGGGTGTTTGCAGGCACCAGAGGGGAACACTCGGGTCTCAGTCCAGGAGCTGCCCTGACAATTCCCCAGCACTGCCTCTTTGCTCTCACTGAAAACAAAGTGTGACTTCGGACGTGATGCTTTTCCGGGGTGCACAGTTTCTTGAGTGGCAGCGGCAAGCTGCACTTGAAGGAAATTTGACACACGAAAGTGGAGATAAATTAGGGACTGACTCTTTGCTCTGTGAAAGGGTTCTTTGACGTAGAAAGAAGATTTGTCATGAAATTTAAGATACTGGAAATATGATCTGAGCTACAAAATCTCAGTTTGTATACAACATTACAGGAACACATGTCTTTCTTATCTAAAGCTCATCTGCATATTGGAACCTGAAGAAAAAGGAGCCATTAAAAAAAAAAAAAGAATAGAAACTGACTCTTCAGATAGGGAAAAACCATGGACTTTGGGTCACGCAGACATGGTACCAAACCCTGTCTCTGCCCTTTACTAAGAGTTAAGTGGTCTTAGGGAGGATGCACATCTGAGTTTCTTCAATAGGCAGGAAAGCACACACCTCAGGGGCCACATAAGGAGCTCGCAGGCACGCAGCTTTAACCTGGCACTGAGGTGGCCCTTCGTAAAAGTCTGTTTTTCTTCCTGTTCCCCAAGGAGTTGATCGAGATGGTACCCTCGCTGTGTTTACAGGCTGTGTACGTGTGTGTGTGTCTCACAGCAGACTTGTCCACTTCACACTACAGAGGAAGTGGGGTAAGAGGCTGGGCTTTGGGCTACAGGAATCTTCCATCTTTAGTTCACAGCCCACATCTGAGTGAAATCAATATGAAGGCAATGGCTGGGACTTCCCGGGCAGTCCAATGGTTAGGGCTTCATGCTTCCACTGCAGGGGGCACAGGTTCTATCCCTGGTTGGGGAACTAAGATCCCCCATGCCACAGGGCAAAAAAAAAAAAATGAAGGCAATGACTTGGGCTTCTCTTCAGTTGCCTCCGTGATAGCCCCAGGTTTCTCCCTCTCATGATGTCAGATGGAGGAAAAGGACTATACATGAGGCAGGAACATTAGTAGGTTGACAAGTCCCTAATACTTAGTTGCAGAAATCTCCATATGGGATTGTACTTCCTCCACAAAGCTGACCAGGAAGGCTCCCCTGTTCTAGCCAGGTGGGTGGGGTGGAAGGGTCCCTAGAGGTAGCACAGCCTTCTGCTCCTCCCTCATCCAGGACCCTGGAGACCTGGACCTCATCTGACCACCTCCATGCTTCCCTGGAGAAAAGACAGAGAAACCAGTGGCAGAGTTCCGGTCACTGAACTTCATTCTCTGCCAACGATGCATGAACGTGTTTCTTCCTCCTTCTATTCTTCTTCCTCTTATTTTTTTTACAGAGATCATTATTCCCTTCAAATAACTTTTTCAACCTTTAGATTTGGATGCACTGACTTTTCTTGTCTCCCCTCCTACCTCTCCGATTGTTCCTATTCAGTCTCTTTTGGGGACCGACTCACTCCTTTCTGAATTGCGGAGGCCCCTCTATTTTCCCTTCACACTTTCTCTTCTCTCCCCAGGCAACATGACCTTCCCCTGTAGTTTTAGGAGATGCTACCCCAAGTCTCCTAAATTCAAATTTTTGGATGAGACCTATGTCCAGCTGCCCAATGTGCATCGTCACTGGGTTGTCCCACTGACATCTTGAGGTCAGCGTGCCTTGGCCTGACCTTACTTCCTTCATGGACCTATCTAGTTTCTCAAGCCAGAGACCTGCATGTCCTGTTTTACTGTTTTCTCTCCATCAACCCTCATAGACAGTCAATGACTGTTTCCTTGCTTCTGTCTCTTCTTATTGTCACTTCCCTAGTTCAGGCTCCAAGACCTATTACCTGCATCATCCTCCTAATGGATCTTAGGCCTCCCATCTTGACATGCTCCAATGTGTTCTCCAGAGAACCACCAAGGGTCTCTTTTCTAAGAATGCATCTGCATTTCTTTACTTAAAAGCTTGCAGTGGCTCCCATGCTCCATAGGATAAGCCTCACTCTTCCTAGTAAGGCAAGGAAAGCACTGCAATGTCTAGTCCATCTCCCTGCTCTGCCTTTATCTCCCTCCACCACCACGATGCAACAACATCACGTCTCTTGCAGCTCCCCAAGCATGCCATGCTGCTTCCAAGCTCTGTTCTGTTTCTGGAAAGCCTTTTCTTCTGTCATACACTTGGTGAACTCAAATGTATTCTTTGATTTTAATTTTTCTCTACAGAGTCATCTCTGCCTTTCAAAACTGAATTAATCATTGCCCACTCTGGGCAACTGCTGTAACTCATACAATTGCACCTCTGCTGTTGCACTTGAGATTGCTTTTGATGAGTTCATTTTTCCCATTAGACTGTGAGTGCTTGAGGGCAGGAACTGAGTCATATTCATCTTTGTATCATCAACTCCTGGCCCGAGGCCATACTGTCCATATTAAATAGATATTGTGGTTGAGACCTCAAGTGTTTCATAGGAGACTTTCTGTGCATTTAGAAGGAAGAGGCACAGGAAAATCATCTGTCCGACCCTTGCGGGCCCTTCCCGCACAGCTTTGAGAATTGCCCTGATGTCTGAGAGCTGCTGTGTCACCTCCCCACACACACAACATCTTTTTCTGGTCTATAAACTTTCTGAACTAATTTTTTCTTCTCAAACTGTGCTCCATTTTGCTTTCCAATATGACAGATAAGCTAATCTGGTCTAATTTTGACAAAGGTATTGATGGCTGATAACAACATGAATACTAACTATAGGCAGTATACATTTACATAATATAACTGTTCCTTGGATTATTTATGTTTCAGTAAAGATGGCTACCTTTGTTGTTGTTTTTTTAGAAACTTGGTTCGGTATGCATATTATGGTATGCGTATTAGTAAAATATAAAGCATGGTTATCAATATGAATATAGAAAAACAGTCTCAAATAATTGCTGAACTTTAGCTAAAAGTTTCTTCCAGCAGAAGAGATATCAGTTTCTCAAAAAATTTAAACATTAAATATTCATAAAGAAATGTATTTAAAAAACTGTTAGAAATTAGAGTCAGTACATTTGTTCAACTACCTGTTTCAAATTCAGGCAGTATCTACTGAGTCCCTTCTTTCCTGCTATAATTTTGTTCAGGTCTCACCCTCTTCTTTGTGTTCTAATTAACCTGCGCCCATCATGATAGTCCCATTCAACTTGTTAGATACTGGATTCAGACTCAGTTCTGGCAATGAAATGTGGAAGAGGGTCTGCAGGAGAGTCTTGAAAAATATTTTGTTTTTTTTACTCTTCTATTGGACACGACCACATCTACATGGATGACTGTAGATGTGGCAGCCATGGGGAGAGGGCAAGCAAGGGCCAGCTCAACATGTGAATCACAGGGCGGATACGTGGAAGTGACCTGTATCCTCCGTGACATCACAGCTGCTGAATTAACCTACTTGGAGCCTCTCTACATGGGAAGTTTTGCAATGTGGGTAAATAAATCTTCCTTTTTGCTTACTCCAGTGGTTCTTTGAAAAGATCAACAAAATTGACAAGCTTTTAGCTTGACAGATGAAGAAAAAGAGAGAGAAGACTCAATTAATACAATCAGGATTGAAAGAGGAGACTTCATTACTACTCTTATAGAAAGAAAAAGGATTATAAGGCCATCAACAATTTCATGCCAACAAATTAGAAAACTATGATGAAATGGCAAATTCCTAGAAAGAAAAAAACTACCAAAAATGACTCAAGAAGAAATAGAACAGCTTAGTAGACCTATAACAAATAATGAGGTTAAATTTGGAGTCAAAAAATTCCCCAAAGAAAAATCCCAGGACCAGGCTTCACTGGTGAATTCTACCAAACACCTAAAAGACAATTAATGCCAATTTTTCACAAAGTCTTCCGAAAAATATAAGAGGAAGAAATACTTCTCAACTCATTCTAAAACAAGTCAAAGACAGCATAAGAAAACTATAGCTTAATATCCCTTATGATAATAGACTAAAAATCCTCTATAAAATACTACCAAACTGATACAGCAATATAAAAAAGATTATACACCAAGACCAAATGGTACATTTCCCAGAAATGAAAGGTTTGTTTAAAATACAAAAATTAATCAATATAATACAACATTAATAGAATAAAGGATAAAACTACATGATCCTCTCAATAGATGCAGAAAAAGCATCTGACAAAATCAATACTCCTTTATGTTAAAAACACTCAATAAACTAGGGATACAAGGGAAATTTTCAACCTGAAAAAGGGAATCTATGAAAACCCTACAGCCAGTAGCATACCTAATGTTTAAAAACTGAAATCATTCCCCCTGAGATAAAGAACAAGACAAGGAAGTCTATGCTCATCACTTCTATTCAACATTGGACTGAAGGTTCACATCAGGCCAATTAGACAAGAAAAAGAAATATAAGACATGCAAATTAGAAAGGGAACAAAACCTCTCTTTTTGCAGATGATATGATTCATATATATACATATATGAAATCTTAAAAGTCCACACCAAAAAATTATTAGAGCTGATTTCTTCAGCAAAGTTGCAGGATATATGATCCTTATTCAATTGTAATTCTATACACTGGTGACGAACAATCCTAAAATGAAATTAAGAAAACAATTCTACTTACTACAGCATCAAAAAGAGTAAAGTACTTAGGAATAAATTTAACAAAAGAAATGTAAACATTGTACACTGAAAACTATAAAACTTCAGTGAAATAAATTTAAAGACATAAGTAAATGGGAAGACATCTTGTGCTCATAAATTGGAAAACTTAGTATTGTTAAGTTTAAATCTCCCCAAACTGATCTACAGATTCAGTGCAATCCCTACCAAGATCCCAACCAACTTTTTCTTCAGAAACTGACAAAAGAATCATGAAATTCCTATGGAAATGCAAGGGACTCAAAATAGACAAAACAATTTAGGAAAAAAAGTTGGCGAACTCACATCTTCCAATTTCAAAACTTAGGACAACAGTAATCCAGACGATGTGGTACAGATGTAAGGTAGACATGTAGATCAATGTAAAATAATTGAGAGACTCCAGAAATAAAGACTTACATTTACAGTAAGTTGATTTTTGAAAAGGGTGCCTAGACAGTTTAATGAGGAAAGAATAGTCTTTTTGACAAATGGTGTTGGAACAACTGGATAGCCTCATACAAAAGAATGAATTTGGACCCCTGTGTCATACTAGATACAAAAATTAACTCAAAATAGATCATAGAGCTAAATGTAGGAGATAAAACTATAAAATTATTAGAGGAAAACACAGGAATAAATCTTTGTGAGCTTGAATCAAGTAATGGTTTCTTAGACATGACACAAAGCACAAGCAACAAAATAAAAAATAGATGAATGGAATTTCATCAAAATTAAAAGCTTTTGTGTTTCAAAGGATTCCATTAAGAAAGTGAAAATATCCCACAGAATGCAAGAACATATTTGCCAATCATACATCTGATAATGGACTTAGGTACAGAATATATAAAGATATTTTCTAGCTCAAAAATAGAGACAAATAATCTAATTATTGTAAAAATGAGCAAAGGATTTGCATAGACATTTCTCTAAAGAAGATATTCAAACAATCAATAAACACATGAAAAGATGTTGAACATCATCAGTCATTAGGGAAATGCCCATAAAACCAAAATGAGATACCATTTCACACAAACTAGGATGGCTAGAATAAAAAAGACAGAAAATAACACATGTTAGCTAGGAAGTGGAGAAACTGGAACCCTCATACACTCCTGCTGGGAATGTAAAACGGTGCAGATTTTTGGAAAGCAGTTTGGCAGCTCTTCAAAATGGTAAATGTAGGATTGTCATATGATCTAGCAGTTCAACTCCTAAGTGGATACCCAAGAGAATTCAGAACATGTATCCACATATAAACTGTTCAAAGCAGCATTATACGTAATAGGCAAAAAGTGGAAGCAAATCAGATGTCTATCAACTAGTGAATAGATTAAAAAATGTAGTACAGCCATACAATGGAATGTTTTTCAGCCATAAGAAGGATCAAGTACCGACTGATCCTGTAACATTAATGAACCTTGAAAACAGTATGCTAAGTGAAAGAAGCCAGACACAAAATGTCACATTATATATAAATACATTTATATGAAATGTCCAGACTAGGCAGATCTAAAGAGACAGAAAACAGCTTAGTGGTTGTCAAGGGCTGGGGGTAGGGTGTGACCCATAATGGGCATGGGCTTTCTTTTTGGGGTGAAGAAAATGTTCTGGAATTAGATAGCGTGATAGTCACACAATTTTATGAACATACAAAAACTCACTGAATTGTATACTTTAAAAGGGTGAATTTTAAGAGTATGTCAATTATATCTTAAGAATTTATATTAAATATAGAAAGAATGGGAATAGTTTATTGGCAGGGTTTCTCTTTCAGATTCCTCTCTCCTAGCCCTTCTAAAGAATTACCTTCTCTATGACTGTCTCTGACTCTGGATCTTTAATTGAAGGATTAATGACTTTAATGTCATGGACATTGGCTATGCCTTTTATGGTAGTGAACTGTATTTTTTTAATTGAAGTATAACACACTCAGAAAACTTCACCAACCCTAAATATACAAAATGAACACACCTGTTTAACTGTGAACCATGTCAAGAGAAGGAGTATTTCCAGGATCCTAAAGGTACAATTTGTATATCAGCCCATTCCATAACCTTTCTACCTTCCCTAAATGTAACTATCTGACTTCTAACACCATAGATTAGTTTCACCCATTTTTGAAATCTTATAAATGGAATTATACATCATATATTCTTTCCTTTCTGACCTCTTTTGCACAATACCATGTATGTGAGATTCATCTATGTTGGTACACACAGCTATAGTTAAGCATTTTTGCTGCATTGAATTCATTGTATACATACACCATAAAAGAATTAAAAAAATTTTTCTGCTGTGATGAACATTTGGCTTGCTACCTGTTCAGGGGCTGCTATGAATAAGGATGCTGTGACCTTTGCTGCACATAACTTTTGGTGTATGTGGGCATGAATTTCTCTATTTTTAAATTTATTTTAACTTTAAAAGATTTTTTTTAATTAAATCATTTTTTGGACATGTATATAGGAATTGCTGGGTCATTGACTATGCATATGTTTAAATTTAGTGGACACTGCCATACAATTTCCTAAAGTGCTTGTACAAATTTATGCTCCTATTAGCAGCATGTGAGAGTTCCAGTTGCTTTACATTCTTGTTAAACTTGGTTTTGTCAGGCTTTTAAATTCAAATTCAGGCATGTAAAAGTTCTACAATGGTATCTTACTGTAGCTATAATATGCATTTCTCTTAATGAGTTTGGTCATATTTTCCTTTCTTTTCCTTTTTTAAAAAAATTGTGGTAAGCGACTTCCCTGGTGGAGCAGTGGTTAAGAATCCGCCTGCCAATGCAGGGGACACGGGTTCGAGCCCTGGTCCGGGAAGATCCCACGTGCCTCGGAGCAACTAAGCCCGTGCACACAACTGCTGAGCCTGTGCTCTAGAGCCCGCGGGCCACAACTACTGAGTCTTTGTGCCACAACTACTGAAGCTGCGCGCCTAGAGCCCACGCTCCGCAACAAAGAGAAACCACCGCAATGAGAAGCCCCTGCACCGCAATGAAGAGTAGCCCCCGCTCGCCGCAACTAGAGAAAGCCCGCACACAGCAACGAAGACCCAATGCAGCCCAAAATAAATAAATAAATAAATGTTAATTAATTCAGAAAAAGAACAAGACACAGTGTTCTAGAAAAAAAAATGATGGTAAGAACACTTAATTTGAGATCTACCCTCAATTTTTTAAATGTACAATGCAGTGTTGTTGATTACAGGCACAATGTTGTATAGAAGAGCCCTAGAACTTCTTTATCTTGCATAACTGAAACTTTATACTTATTGAACAGCAACTTCCCATCTCCCTACCCCGCCACCAGACACTGGCAATCACCATCGTACTCTCTGCTTCTAAGAGTCAGACTATTTTAAATATAAAAGTGGAATCATGCAACATCGGGTCTTCCGTGACTGGCTTATTTCACTTAGCATAATGTCCTGAATGTTTAATTCATGTTGCTACATATGGCAGGATTTCCTTCTTTTTAAAGACCGAATAATACTCTATTGTATGTATATGCTACATTTTCTTTATCTACTCATCTGTCAATGGACATTTAGATTGTTTCTACATCTGGGCTATTATGAATAATGCTTCAATGAACATGGGAGTGCACGTATCTCTTTGAGATACCGATTTTAATTTTGGGGGGTAAATATACAGAAGTGGAATTGCTGCATCATATGGTAAGTCTATTTTTAATTTTTTGAGGAACTTCCATATTATTTCTGTAGTGGTCACACCACTGTATGTACATTCCCACCAGAAGCATACAGGAGTTGCAATTTCTCTATATCCTCACCAAAACTCATTTTATATATAAACGAATATATATATATATATAATGTATAGTATGTATACATGCAAATATATGTATACACATATATACACAAAAATCCACTTTAATATATAAATATATAAAATAAATTTTACATATATAAAAAGTATATATATATATATATATATATATAATAGCCATCCTAACAGGTGTGAAGTGATAACTCATTGTGGTTTTGATTTGCATTTCCCTGATGATTAGTGATTTTGAGCAACTTTTCATATACCCAAGAAGGTATGCAAATGGGAACATTTTCATATGTTTATTGGCCATTTAAATATTCTTTTTGTGAAGTACCCATTCAAGTATCTTGGCAGTTTCTATATTGAGTTGATGGCTTTTTCTCATTTATTAGTAGGATTTCTTTATATAGTCTGGATATGTGTCTCTTTTAGTTACATGTAGT
The DNA here is from genome assembly GCF_000442215.2 of Lipotes vexillifer. Taxonomy (NCBI): domain Eukaryota; kingdom Metazoa; phylum Chordata; class Mammalia; order Artiodactyla; family Lipotidae; genus Lipotes; species Lipotes vexillifer. Next base: position 24,551 of record NW_006780942.1, read on the forward strand.
GTAAGATCTCCCATTTTGTGGCTTGTCTTTTCGCACTCATAATGAAGTCTTTTCGTGAACAGCTATTTTTAATTTAGTCTAATTTATTATCTTTTCCTTTATGGTTAGTACATTTTGTGTTTCAGAAATCTTTGCCTGCTCCAAGGTCATAAAGATATTCTACTATTTTTATCTTGTAGAAGATTATTTTATATTTCACATTTAGATAAACAACTCATCTGAAATTGATTGCTTTGCATGGTACTAGGTAGGAATTGGGTTTTGTTTCTTTCTTTTTTTTTTTTTTTCTGTACACGGGCATCTCACTGTTTTGGCCTCTCCCATTGCGGAACACAGGCTCCGGACGTGCAGGCTTAGCGGCCATGGCTCACGGGCCCAGCTGCTCCGCAGCATGTGGGATCTTCCTGGACCGGGGCACGAACCCGTGTCCCCTGCATCAGCAGGCGGACTCTCAACCACTGCGCCACCAGGGAAGTCCCGGTTTTTTTCTTTATATATGGATATCTAACTGATCAGCAATACTTAATGAGAAGACTGTATTTTCCCCGCTGCTTTCCATACCACACTTGCCATAAATCAAGTTTTCATACTGCATGGGTCTCTTTCTGGGCTTTCTATCCAGTTCCATTTTCCAATTTCTATCCAGTTTTCTTGCATCAATACCACACTGACTTAATTACTACAGCTTTATTATGAGTCCTGACATCTTTTAGAAATCTTTGAATTTGTCTTGAATATTCTTGGTACTCTACACTGCCACATCGATTTGTATTTTGTCAAATTACACACACCCACATCCACACACATCCTGCTGAGATGTTGTTTGGAACTGTGTTGAATTTATAGATCAATTTGGGGAGAATTGAAACAATTATAATACTGAAACTTCCAATTCAGGAACATGGTATATATTGTTGTCTTATTTAATTTCTCTCAATAATGATTTAGAGTTTTCTACTTTCTATGCAAGTAGATAGCTTGCATATCCTCTGTCAGATTTATTTCCTAGGCTTTTGATTTTTTAATGTTATTAGAGATAGTATAAACTTTTTTATTTCCTAATTCTTTTTTCCTAGTATGTAGAAATACATTTTTTTGTGTGTATTTACCTTTTATCCAGCATAATTGCTAAGCCCATTTCTTAATCTAATAATTTGTCTATAGTTTGTGTTTCTGTGCACACAATTATCTCTTATGCAAATTATGGCAGTTTTCCCTACTTTTAATCTTTTTTCCCCTTACCTTATTAGACTGGATAGGACCTCCAGTACAATGTTGAATAGAAATTAATAAGTTCCATTAATGTTTCATTCTCAATTTAGAGAGAAGGTATCCACTATTTCACTATTAAGCATGAAATGTGCTTTTAGATTATTGTAGACCTCATTTATCAGATTAGGAAGTTCACTTCTATTCTTAGTGTTCTAAGATTTTATTATAAATAAGTATTAAATTTTATCAGTCTTTCTTCTACACCTATTGAATAAAATCATGTAATTTTTCTTCTTCTGTAAATGGAACAAATAACTTTGAGCTTCAAAACTCAAACCTCCCTTGCATTTCTGGAATTAACTCAACTTTTTCACAATGTATTATTTTTCTCTATATACTGCTGGATTCTTTTTGATAATATTTTGTTTAGTATCTTTAAATCCTGGTATTGTGTTTGGGATTCATGTGTATGAATCATGAATTCATGTTTGGTATGTAACTTTCCTTTCTTATAATGTCCCTTATCAGGTTTTGGTACCAAAGTTATACTGGCATCAAAAAATGATTTAGGAAGCACTCCCCATTTTAAAAAATCTGTGGAAGGGTTTATGGATTATTGATGTTCTTTCTTTCTTAGTGACACTTGACTTTGGGAAAATCTGCATCTTCCATAAAGTCCAAGGTAGATGAGTTGACTCTCACCATATTCCCTCGACTAGACTCAGATCTTGCAGTGTTTGCTTTGTTTATGCTTTGGGCACACATTTGTTTCCTTACTTTATTTAAAATGGTGTTATTTCTCTACCTTTTGTTTCTTATTTTAGTTTTACTCAATTCATAAGGAGAGAGTACAGGAAAAACACTTCTATTCTTTCACCTCTCAGAGAAAATTCTTCTCCTCTATTTTAATGTGGGAATCCTTGCTTTAAACCAAATAGCCAAGACAATCCTGAGAAAGAAGAATGGAGCTGGAGGAATCAAGCTCTCTGACTTCAAAGCTACAGTAATCAAAACAGTATGGCAGTGGCACAAAAACAGAAATATAGATCAGTGGAAGAGGATAGAAAGCCCAGAAATAAACCCACACACCTATGGTCAATTAATCTAAGACAAAGGAAGCAAGACTCTACAATGGAGAAAAGGCAGTCTCTTCAATAAATGGTGTTGGGAAAACTGGACAGCTACCTGTAAAAGAATGAAATTCTTTAACACCATACACAAAAATAAACTCCAAATGGATTAAAGACCTAAATGTAAGACTGGATACTACAAAACTCTTAGGGGAAAACATAGGCAGAACACCCTTTGACATAAATTGCAGCAATATCTTTTTGGATTTGTCTCCTAGAGTAATGGAAATAAAAACAAAAATAAATAAATGGGACCTAATTAAACTCAAAATCTTCTGCACAGCAGAGGAAACTATAAACAAAAAGACAACCCCTACAATGGGAAACATATTTGCAAACAGTGCAACTGACAAGAGATTAATCTCCAGAATTTACAAACAGCTCATGCAGCTCAATATCAAAAAAATGAACAACCAAACCAAAAAATGAGCCGAAGACCTAAACAGACATTTCTCCAAAGAAGCCATACAGATGGCCAAAAGGCACATGAAAAGATGTTCAACATCTCTAATTATTAGAGAAATGCAAATCAAAACTACAATGAGGTATCACCTCACACCAGTCAGAATGGCCATCATCAAAAATTCTACAAATAATAAATACTGAAGAGAGTGTGGAGAAAAAGGAATCCTCCTACACTGTTGGTGGGAATGTAAACTGGTACAGCCACTATGGAGAACAGTATGGAATTTCCTTAAAAATCTAAAAATATAGCTACCATATGACCCAGCAATCCCACTCCTAGGCATATATCTGGAGAAAACCATAATTTGAAAGGATGCATGCACCACGATGTTCACTGCAGCACTATTTACAATAGCTAAGACATGGAAGCAACCTAAGTGTCCATCAACAGATGAATGGATAAAGAAGATGTGGCATGTATACACACCACACACACACACACACACATACAAACACACACACACACACACACACACAATGGAATATTACTGAGTCATAAAAAAGAGTGAAATAATGCCATTTGCAGCAATATGGATGGACCTAGAGATTATTATACTAAGTGAAGTTTAAGTCAGAAAGAGAAAGACAAATATCATATGATATCACATATATGTGGAATCTAAAAGGGAAAAAAAGGCACAAATGAACATATTTCAAAAACAGAAAGAGACTCACAGACACAGAAAAGAAACTTATGGTTATCAAAGGGGAAAGGGGGAGGTGGGAGGGATAAATTAGGAGGCTAGGATTAACATATACACACTACTATGTATAAATAGATAACCAACAAGGACCTACTGTATAGCATAGGGAAGTATACTTAATATTATGTATTAACTTATAAGGGGAAAGAATCTGAACAAGAATATATATAAAGATAGATAGATACATAGATAGATAAAGATATAGATATACATATATATAAAACTGAATTGCTGTGCTGTACACCTGAAACTTACATGATATTGTAAATCAAGTATACTTCAATTAAAAAAATTTTAAAAAATAGATGCTGTTCTTGCCCTCATGGAATATGCAATCTAGTGGTACAAACAAGATTACATAATGACACAAATTGCTGTGGTGACAGGTAAAGAAATTTACTGAGGAAGGAATGTCTGGCTGAGTTCTACAGGATGGATCCTATGTCTCAGGAAGGGTCTCCTGGGACTGAAGGTGAAAGAGCAGAAGATTAACCATTCACTCAATACGTTAGTATTTGAGGCACTACATTAGCTACTAGTACAAGAGGCGAATGTGACTACGATGATTTCTTCCTCTGAAGACTAGGGATGGGGCAAACTGGAGGGAGTTAGTGTGTACAAAATAGGTGCCAAGGCATATGCTAGAATGCAGTCAACATCAAATGGGGGGGTCAAGAGATGGGGTTCAGAAGAGACAAAGATCTGTCCTGATAGAAATGTTGGGAAGACCTTGCTGAGAATGGGCCTTAGACTGCACTTTGGAAATAGGCAAGAGGTGGTGGAGCCACCTGCTTCAACTTGACCATGTGGGCTTTGGCAGTGAGCACCAAAGTTGACACCACCCTACTCAAAGGAGGACACCCTGCTCATGTAATATGCTCCCCTGTATACTCAATGTTGTATAGTCTCATGGTGATGGTAGGAGGGCAGATGGGAGAAGGAAGCTCACCAAAAGCTGAAATGTAATGTTTCTCCAGTTAGGTAATAGAGCTTAGAACTAATTTAATTTGGTTTAGAGAAAGAATGAAGTGATATTTGATGTATCTTAGGGTTCTGGAATAAAAATCATACTGTGGCCTTTGCGTTCTCTCTCCCTCTCCCAACATGGCAGCCTCAGCAAAAAAGAATAAGAAGGGGAAGGCTATCTCCCTAACAGACCGCCTGGCTGAGGATGGAGGGACTGCTGGAGGAAGCACGTACGTCCCCAAACCAGTCAGCTGGGCTGATGAAACAGATGACCTAGAAGGAGATGTTTCAACCACTTGGCATAGTAATGATGATGATGTGCATAGGGCACCTCCTGTCGACCATTCCATCCTGCCCACCGCTCCACGGGCTGCTCGGGAATCCAATATCCACTGGAGCTGTCTTCCCAAATCGCCACCCTACACTGCTTTTCTAGGGAACCTGCCCTGTGATGTGATAGAAGACTCCATTAAGGGATTCTTTAGAATTCCTTCAGAGGTTTAAATATGAGCACGGTGCGTTTATAATGTGAACCCAGCAATCCTGAGAGGTTGAAAGGTTTTGGTAACGCTGAGTTTGAGGACCTGGATTCCTTGCTCAATGCTCCGAGCCTCAATGAAGAGTCGCTAGGTAACAGGAGAATTCGAGTGGACGTTGCTGATCAAGCACAGGCTAAAGACAGGATGATCGTTCTTTTGACAGAGATAGAAATTGGGATTCTGACAAAACAGATACAGACTGGAGGGCCCGTCCTGCTACAGACAGCTTTGATGACTACCCACCTAGAAGAGGTGATGATAGCTTTGGAGACAAGTATGGAAATCGTTATGATTCAGACCGATATTGTGATGGGTATTGGGACAGTTACCGTGATGGCCCACGCCGGGACGTGGATCGATACGGGGGCCGAGATCGCTATGATGACCGAGGCAGCAGAGACTATGATAGAGGTTACCATTCCAGGATAGGCAGTGGCAGAAGAGCATTTGGTAGTGGGTACCGTAGGGATGACGACTACAGAGGAGGCGGGGACCCTATGAAGACAGATACGATGACAAGATGACCGGTCGTGGAGCTCCAAACATGATTACTCTCGGGGTGATTATAGGCGTGATGATAGAGGTCCCCCGCAAAGACCCAAACTGAGCCTAAAGCCTCGGAGTACTCCTGAGGAAGATGATTCCTCTGCTAGCACCTCCCAGTCCAGTCAAGCAGCCTCTATCTTTGGAGGAGCAAGAATGGGAATGGCCGAGGGCAGGAAATGAGTCATCACAGACTGGGACCTCAGCCACATCTGGAAGAAGTAAGTCAGACCAGGATGCACGAAGGAGAGAGAGTGAGAAGTCACTAGAATATGAAACACCCAATAAAGAGGAAGACTGTCAGTCTCTAGCTTCTAAGCCTCCCAAACCTGAACAGCCTCTAAAGGTAATGCCAACCCCTGCACCAAAGGAGAATGCTCGTGTGAAACGAAGTTCTAACCCTCCTGATCGATCTCAGAGCTCAGACACAGAGCAGCAGTCCCGTACAAGTGGTGGAGGGAAAGTAGCTTCAGCTCAACCATCTGAGGAAGGATCAGTAAGGAAAGCAGATGAAAATAAAGTAGATGGGGTGAGTGCCCCAAAAGGCCAAAGTGGAAATTCCAGCCGTGGTCCAGGAGATGGAGGGAACAAAGACCTCTGGAAGGAGGCAGACAGGAAAGATGGCAAAAAGCATCAAGACTCCAGGTCTGCACCTGAGCCAAAGAAAGCTGAAAGCCTCTAAATTCAGTTCTACAAGCAAGTATGCTGCTCTTGCCACTGATGGTGAAGGTGAAAATGAGGGAGGTTACACCGAATAGACCTCTGCATTCTGTCCTAGTCTCTCACCACCCTGGAACATTCGAGAGCAAGTCAAATCTCTATCCAGACAAGACAAGATAAAACTCACCATCTCCTGGAGAAAAAAAAAGTCATACTGTGCATGATTCCTATCCTCAGGGAGCTTACTGTCAGGAGGATGGGTGGATAAAAATGTGTTAATATTGTATTTGCCACAGTGCAATTAGTGCCATAGATAAGGCCTCTTACAGGGCATTCAGAAGAAGGAAAGGCCACTTGGTAGAACCAAGAAAGGCTTAGAGTATGAAGTGATATTTGTAATAGCTCATTAAGTATAGAAGGGGTTTCATAGAGAGGAGGGAAGGGCACTCCAGGTAGGGAAAAGGGCTTGAACAAAGGCTTATGAAACATGTCCCTTGTTCTAGGGCTAGAGATGAATCTGGTACTTCTAGGGAAGATTGACAGAAAAACCTTGCCTTCTCCTGGCTCAGGGTCTGATCATTCCCTACAGGGACAAGTCCCCATTGAGAATCACTATATTTTCATTGTATTCCCCCAGATGAGGGGATATTTTATTGACATATACTTCATGGAGTTTATATTAAAAATTGACACAAATATTTATTATTTGAAATACAGTGTAATATTGGACATCCTTTTTATAAAGTACAAAGGACCTTTAAGGACCCTCCCTTTAGACTCTGACTCACTGCCAATATTCCTCCTCATTTGAAAATCATCAGACTTTACTTGGGTTTAAGAAAGATGTATGGGGAGCTATGAGAGTTTGTACTGGGAAGTTTGGGTCAGACTCAGTAGTTAATACTGAGTGGACACAGAAGAAAGAGATAAGATCAGAGGACTCTGGTCAGAGTAGGATGGACTTAATCAAGGAAGACATCTTGGGAAGGGTACCATGAACCAGACATTGATGAGCATAAAGAAAAGAATGTGAAGGGATAGTAGGGTAAGGGGAATAAATGTCCACTTAGTTCTATGTTGCAGAATAAGCAGATAATGAATGAATAAATGAATGAATAAATGCAGGTGCTGTGAAATTATTCAAGTGAAAGATCCTATGGATAGAATGAGCCACCAAGAGACGGTTTCTCTAAAGATGAGTCGCAAAAAATTGGAACTCTGTAGGTTGATAGCAGATAAAGAAAAAAAGTTATTATTGCTACTGTCACATGAGAAGAAAAGGTGTCCTTGGGACTAAATGAAATTGAGTGTCACCACCAGACTGCTTACCTGGAGTCAGCAGGAGCGGTTGTTTGCCTGAGGGGTACCCTGGGAATTTTATCTATTCTCAGTTAAAAATCAGAGAGCTCTTCCTTTCATGTGAAATAACCCCTGAAAATCTCCTGGGTTTTCAGCAGACTAACTGTGAGCAAAATTCAAGCAGAAAATAGAGGCGAAGGGCAGGCTGTGGTATCAGCTGTAGAACCCAGGGTATGGAATTGGATTTAATTCAGCAGAAAATGATTTCAGGGTGAGAAGTCCACCTATTTGGATGCCCAGGCCTGAAGCAGAGTCCGTAGTTTTGGTGGCCTGGCTGCCCAGTGACAGCGGCCTGGATTCCTCTCTCCACAGGCACCCAGCAGCGGGAGGGAGGGAAGAAGACGGGGAGAAGCTCATCAGTCTCCGGAGGGGGGAGAAGCTTGTTTTATCTGAGATGCAGGGCCTGCTGCCTAAAAGCCAACCACACAAAGGCCAGCTGCGGGGCCTGGCCTCTATAGTGTGGAGGCGGCCATGGAACACTTTGTAGGTGGCTCTTGCACAAGAGTTCTACTGCCATGTTTTAAAGAGAAGGCAAAGCACAGTTATTTTCTAGAAGGTTCAAAACCTGGTCGACTCCCCTTTTCCCTGCCCAGGTTTTGAATGATTTGAGAAGGAAGACAAAGGAGAGGCAGATAGAAGCCAGGATGGAGGGTACAGCTTTGGTCTGTTAATGCCTCCAGAACTAGGTATGCTCGTACCCTGCCACACACACATGCTGGAAAGCCCATGCTCTGGAGCAGTTCCAGAAACCACCTGCTCCCCAAGGGCAGCTCATTCCCTGGAGGAGAGAAGGGGGGCTGAGACAAGCAGGCCCAGTGGTTCTCAAACTTATCAATCTGGTCCTTGATGGGATGAGGTACCAGCTGCATGAGGAAATAATACCCTCCTCTGAACCAAGTGGTTTTCCTGATTCATTTAGGAACTAACTCAGGACTCAGAGGGCAGCAGCTTCCTCTACCCCTCCCTTTCCCATCCCTTTTAGACCTACTGTGGGCTTTGAAATCAACTGGCTTCTCTAGGACTTTATAGTAAGGAAGGCGGCTTCAGTTCCAGTTTCCTTGAAAAGGCATCCAAAAATGCTTCCGAGATTGAGTCTATTCAATTCAGTGAATTTCTCTCAGATCTACTAGAGGAATTATGGATTCTGGATACTGGGAGCTGACAATAAACCTGTACTCAGCATTGGCTACATAATTTGCAGAGCCTAGGCTGAAGGGAAAATGCAGGCCCTGTTTCAAAAGTTATTAAGGGGCTTCCCTGGTGGCGCAGTGGTTGAGGGTCCACCTGCCGATGCAGAGGATGCGGGTTCGTGCCCCGATCCGGGAGGATCCCACATGCCGTGGAGCGGCTGGGCCCGTGAGCCATGGCCGCTGGGCCTGCGCGTCCGGAGCCTGTGCTCTGCAACGGGAGAGGCCACAACAGTGAGAGGCCCACGTACCACACACACAAAAAAAGTTATTAAGAATTGTAAGACAGTGACAGCATAGCATTGATCCAAGTTTGGGACCCTGTCTATACAAGGCCTGGTGCAACTGCAAAGCTCCCACACCGTGAAGCTAGCCCTCAGTGCTTACAGATGGTCTCTGGGCTATTTCCTTCCCTTCCTGTTCTCCAGTCAGGAGCATCTCTGTCTGTCTCCCTTTTACACACACACACACACACACACACACACACACACACACACACACACACTTTAAATATAATTTATGTATAACATGTATAAGAGAAATTGCACTTATCAGAAGTGTACAGCTTGATTGATTTCCACAAAATAAACACATCCATGTAACCACATCATTTAACAGAACGTTACCGGAATCTCAGAAAACTCTTTGTGTTCCTTTCTAACCATTACCTTGTTTCTTTTGTGATTGGCGTCTTTCATTCAACTGTCTTTGTGAGATTTATCTGTGTTGTTGTACGTGGCTGAGTTTATTCATTTACCTTGCTGTATTTTGTCATTGTATTTATTCATTGATGTTATTTATTCCTTCTACGGTTGATGAACAATTGGGCTGTTTCCAGTATTTGGCTATTACAATTAGTGCAGCTGTGCACATTCCAGTGCATCTCTCCTGGTGCATATGTGCACTTATTTTGCTGGAATTGCTGGCTCATGGGTTAAGCTTATGCTAAACTGTAGTGGTTACTAGTATTTCCCCAAAGTGATTGACCAATTTACCCCCCTATTAGTAGTAAATGATGTTCCATTTGCTTAATACTCTTGCCAACGTTAGTTGGTCATTTTTTTAAACTGTTTTTATTTTGGCCATTCTGGTTGGAAGGGTATAAAAAATTATTTATCCCTTGCCTAATTTCAGAAAGTATGGAAAGATTCTTAGACTTGTGCATAAAACACCCCTCCTATCTCAGCTTCTCTCTGTCCAGTGGCTTCACTTTTTGCATCATTTTTTTTTCCTCCACCTGGTGGCAAAGAGAGCCACAGCAAATTCTATTGCTATTAGAATTTGGAAAAGGAGAACCCTACAGACTAGAGGAGTCAAGGAAGACTTTGTGGAATTGATGGTTTTTGAGTTAGATTTCCAAGCACTTGGAAAAGGTGAGCAGGAGGGGAAAGGATCCTCAGGTGGATTAAAGTGGAGAGAGTGGTCCCATCAAAGCTGTTCCGGCTGCAGTGGCAGATTCGCCTCGGGAGCAATGGCTGGTGAGGGGCCAGAGTGTGCAGTGATTCCCTGTGGCTGAGAAGCTAGGCTGCTACCACTGGTTTGCTTGTGCCTGGTTTAGAAAAATTAATCTGGCCAAGGTCCCTTCAAGGGAACCCAAGAGGAAAGGCTGGAAGCTGGCCAGGATAGGAGGAAAGGCTGATGGAGGGTCTGTATCAGGGTTCTCATTAGTGTCAGAAGACCAAAAAGGAGTTGGATGTATTTGGAAGGAAGAATGGATTGTCCTTCGTATTCCTTGTTCCTGTGTCATCGTCATAGGAACAAGGATCTTCATAGGATGCCTGATTAGATGGCTCCTGGAGAGGCACCGTGCTGTCTCCTTGTTTGGGTCCTTCCCTCCTTGCCTCCAGTACAGAACAAATATATAGATATGCATACGAGGCACCTCTCATGAAATCGTTGTCTAATTGACTAACAAAATTGTGGTAGTGCCTCTTGGGCTCAAATTTAGAAGAATGTTATAGGATTAAACTACTTGGGTGCATTTCACCTGATTTCACGGTTTCTCATGGTAGAAAGGAAGGTTTCTTTTATTTGTTTATTTATTATACTTCTATAAGGATATGAAGATTACTTTGGTAGTTGGAAATCTCAAATATATATTGAATATATTTGCATGTTTGTACCTATGATACGATATAGGCTATTTTGTATAGTTCTTTTTCTCCATGGTTGCAAGTGATGACTTCCTGCCAGGTCTGCTGGAAAAGGCACAAGTTACCACTTCAATTTCTTTCACATTTTAATATTTGCATATCATGCTATTTGTGTATGAAGTTGACTGTCTCTTTATAGGGATATATGTAGATCTTTTAAATATTTAAAGCAATATTTCCCCTAAAGAATCCACACAAAAACTACTAGAACTGATAAACAAATTCAGCAAGGTAGCGGAATACAAGATTAACATGCAGAAATCAGTTGCACTTTTTTACACTAACAATGAAATATCAGAAAGGGAATGTAAACTATCCCTTTTAAAATCACATCAAAACAATAAAATACTTAGGAATAAAACAATATTTCATTCTGCCCCATCCTCAAATGCCTATTTTAGGATGCAGGAGATATGTACCTAACTCTCTCTTTTGTGTCCAGAAAGCATGAGCACATGTATAGAACCAGCTTTCAATGGTTTGTGCTGAAGGGAGGTGGTGGTGGAAGGTGAATGGCCAGGGGTCTCCAATCTTTGCCAGGATGAGCCACTTCCTTTCTCACCTGAAGCCAAATGGTTGCTATTGATGTATGTGTGTGTCTGTGCATGTGGGCATCTTCAAAATAAGCTGAGATGGGTGAGAGTTTGGGGAGTAGTGTTCCAAAAGAGGGCTCCAATTAGCCAATGAATAGGAAAGGTTGTATATTTCTAGAGTGATGGTTTCCTGCCCTTTGCCCCACCATAAATGTCCATAAGCCTGCAGACAAGCCACCTACACTCACCGGGCCTCAGTCTCCAACCATCTAGGCTGAACTTAAGGCCATTTGTCCTACTTTTCTCTCAGCTGGATTGTGAGTGTCACATATACGTGAAAGGTCTGTATAACACAAAGAATTTTTGTTATTTGCCAAATAAACACTTCAGAAATCCTTCAGAGATTCCCCGTGAGACATTTAGACTTGGACCATTTGACTTGGAAGCATTAGAAAGACAGGAAAAGAGAATATTTATTACCAGTTCTTATTTAGGCAGAGTTTGCTTATCCTGTCTATCAAAAATAAGAGCCAACAGGCTGGAGTGGTTTTGATTGGATTACAATATTTCTCCACATGTGAATGGACTCCAAGGGTCTATTCCAGCATTTGGGCATGTTCTGGAGGGGAGCAAGCTTGTCTATGTGTGCAATGGCCCTGCTCTGGCTGCAGACAGGTGATGGTGTCATGTCCCCGCCACACTAGCCATCTCCATCGAGCAAGTTGCCTCTTCCTGCTCTGAGCTGGGTGGGTGTCGAGCCCTGGAATTAAATCCTATAAGAAGCAAGCTTCTGCTTTTAGCAACTCAGGCCACTCTGGACATTTTAACTGAGAAGCTGGCCTTGGCTCAGGCACTGTTCATGCTTTGAGAGAGAAGAATTATCACAGCTAATATTTCTTGAGAATGTATGCACCAGTCATCATTCTAAGCACAGGCCTTCTGTTGACTCATTTAATCCGCCCAACACTTGAGGTAAGTAATGTTACTACTCCTGTTTTACAGATGAGGAAATCGAGGTGTGCAGCTGCTTAATAACTTAAATTCAACTCTGCAGAAAGTGACAACATGGGTGATATTCAAAAGACATAACAACTAGGATGATCAAAACACTGGCCAATCAGAGGCAAGGCTGCGCCCACTCAGAACAGATGCTACCTGTAAACAAAGCTGGTATGGCTATACAGTTCCCACTGGCTGAGCATCACCCCAAGTGGGGATTCAAACCCGGGCAGTCTGGCTGCAGGGTCTGCATTCTCCTCACTCCTCTGTACTGTCTCTTTGCTTTCAGAGTGTCTGGCACAGGGTAGATGCTCCATCGATAGTATGCAAAATTAAGGTGCTATGGTCCAATTGCTCCCTCGTGAGGGCTTCCTGTTTGCTCTGTCTCCTGCCCCTCCTCTTGGCACCTATGGCAATGCCCGGGGCATGGTATTGTGGCACTATTCATAAGTGTTCTTCTCGTTTCTGCTCCACGGTACCCCTTCTTCCACCCTTTCAAGATCCAGGGCTCACTCACCTCCTTCCAGCCTCTCCCCCAAACAAACAACCCTTTACTCTACATGTCAATACTTCCAACTGTCCTGCTTTTGCTCTCTCACATTGTTCTATGCCATGTGATGGCTTCCCTGAAGATATTGAGAATCTGTGGTTCTCAAGAGGTGCCTTAGGCTGGGTCTGGAAAAAGTGGGGCAGGGAGAATAGGCACATACAAGGGTTTAATGACCAAACCCAGGAGGCCCTTCAAGTTCCCAAGTGTCTTTTAGGGAAAG
>NW_006780942.1:38035-42134 GCF_000442215.2 Lipotes vexillifer
AGGGAAAGAAATAGAATTTATAGACTGGAATTTCTCCACAGATTAAAAACTGACCTAGGGTTTTCTGATTCAGTAGGTCTGGAGGGGATCCTGAGAATTTGCATTTCTAACAACTTTCCAGGTGATGCTGCTGCTGTTTGGGTACCACACCTTGAGACCATAGCACCTTATTCCTCTGTCTTTAGAGCCAGCCCTCCTCTACTTGAGGGGAAACTATTACGGATTGATTTCACCTGGGAGCTCCGGTATCAAGGCCCAGGGCCTGTTCTAGTCATTTCTCAGTGGTGTTGGCCACATCCTCTTTATGGGCACTTGTGTGAAGATTTTATCCTGAACAAACTCCAAACAGCTGGCCTTGCTGGCCTGAAACCAAGGGCTGCTCAGAGTGTGACGTGGGATGGTGGTGGCCATGGACAGCCAGGAGTGCATGTGATCAATGTCTGCTAGGACCCCATCAATCTCCACTTCCACATGCCTTGTGTTTTCCCATTGGGATCCTGTTGTGAAAAAGCACAAGAGAGGGGCTTCCCTGGTGGCGCAGTGGTTGAGAGTCCGCCTGCCGATGCAAGGGACACGGGTTTGTGCCCCGGTCCGGGAAGATCCCACGTGCCGTGGAGCGGCTGGGCCCGTGAGCCATGGCCGCTGAGCCTGCGCGTCCGGAGCCTGTTGCTCCGCAACGGGAGAGGCCACAACAGTGAGATGCCCTGGTGGAAAACATCCCTCTTACTGCTCCCCAACCCCCCTCCCAAGTTTTCCTCCTTAGAACAGTCAATCTTACCTCTTCTCTGGAATCTTGTCCAACCTCTCTAGAGGTTTCGCTTCTGGGCTTCCTGAGCACGTCTTTACCACCACACTTGTGGCATCGATTTAGACTGTGAACAGCTGGAGGGCATGTCTCTCTGCCTCGTGGATCCTTGTCAAAGTGCAGGACACACCATAGGTACTCTCTGAATGTCTGATAAATGAAAACAAAGGCAACGGTTAGGAAGACAACATAGCACAACAGGTGTAAGGTTGTCTGGCTTTGGAGTCATCAGATTTGAGTGTAGTTCTCAGTTTTGCCATTTGTTAATTGTGTAACCTTGTATAGGAATTACTTAGCTCATTCTCAGTTTCTGATCTGCAAAATGGGTACAACAGCATCTTCCTCATAGGACTGTTGTGCTATTAAGATAATGCATATAAAGCTCCTATCACTGGGCACAAAACAGTTTCTCAGACAATGATATTTACTAGTGGGAGAACCATGTGCTGAACAGATGAGGGGTAGGTGGGCACAGGAAGAGGAGTCCTGGGCCCTTAGCTTTCAGGGTTTTACCTGATATCATCTTTCAGCCTGATTTATTGAAGTGGGATAAAGCAAGAGGCTCTAGAGGGTAGATGTGTCCTATCTGAAAGGACAGAGCAAAGAACAAGGAAAGAGATAAGACAGACCCAGCAGGCACTTCACAACCTGTCTGGCCTTTGTTTCCCTTTCTGTGTTTGTTCCTAATGGTGTTAATTCTCTGTCTGCTTTCTTTCAGGGCACCCTTTCTGTCTGTATACATCAGTGGACCTGAGCCTGACAGTAAAATCTGAATCGGCCTGTGCTGGGAACTGTGACACCAGGGATCTGTGTTTAATAGGTGTTTGGGAATGCCATCGCTTATTAGTGTACACGATATGTCAGGGCTATTAAAATACGCTCCTTGTTCAGTCCTCTAAGCTGCACGTGGCTCTCGTATTAGCTAACCTCCCTTTGGTGCTATAGAGAGATACACCATGTAATGTGGCGGACATCCTGAGAACTGGTATCACACTAGTATCAGTCTGGTTTTCCTCCCCTTCCAGGCATATGCACGACAGGCCCCCTGTAGTTGGGCAGCACCCCGAGCCTAGTCCTGGGTGACCTGTGAGCAGAGGCAGTGGAAAACCCTCACAGCTCTCTCTGTCTTTCCGAAGGCACATGATCCTGCAGGAGGCTTTGTTTTAGGGGCAGAGCTGCAAGATTAAAACGACCTGGACCCTGAGCTGGACTGTGAGGCAATCTCTCTTATAGAGGCACTTGTATCACCCCAAATCCTTTGTTGCATGAAGCCACTGAAATTTGGAGGCTGTCTGTGACTGTTGCCCTGGTGGAAAACATCCCTCTTACTGCTCCCCAACCCCCCTCCCAAGTTTTCCTCCTTAGAACAGTCAATCTTACCTCTTCTCTGGAATCTTGTCCAACCTCTCTAGAGGTTTCGCTTCTGGGCTTCCTGAGCACGTCTTTACCACCACACTTGTGGCATCGATTTAGACTGTGAACAGCTGGAGGGCATGTCTCTCTGCCTCGTGGATCCTTGTCAAAGTGCAGGACACACCATAGGTACTCTCTGAATGTCTGATAAATGAAAACAAAGGCAACGGTTAGGAAGACAACATAGCACAACAGGTGTAAGGTTGTCTGGCTTTGGAGTCATCAGATTTGAGTGTAGTTCTCAGTTTTGCCATTTGTTAATTGTGTAACCTTGTATAGGAATTACTTAGCTCATTCTCAGTTTCTGATCTGCAAAATGGGTACAACAGCATCTTCCTCATAGGACTGTTGTGCTATTAAGATAATGCATATAAAGCTCCTATCACTGGGCACAAAACAGTTTCTCAGACAATGATATTTACTAGTGGGAGAACCATGTGCTGAACAGATGAGGGGTAGGTGGGCACAGGAAGAGGAGTCCTGGGCCCTTAGCTTTCAGGGTTTTACCTGATATCATCTTTCAGCCTGATTTATTGAAGTGGGATAAAGCAAGAGGCTCTAGAGGGTAGATGTGTCCTATCTGAAAGGACAGAGCAAAGAACAAGGAAAGAGATAAGACAGACCCAGCAGGCACTTCACAACCTGTCTGGCCTTTGTTTCCCTTTCTGTGTTTGTTCCTAATGGTGTTAATTCTCTGTCTGCTTTCTTTCAGGGCACCCTTTCTGTCTGTATACATCAGTGGACCTGAGCCTGACAGTAAAATCTGAATCGGCCTGTGCTGGGAACTGTGACACCAGGGATCTGTGTTTAATAGGTGTTTGGGAATGCCATCGCTTATTAGTGTACACGATATGTCAGGGCTATTAAAATACGCTCCTTGTTCAGTCCTCTAAGCTGCACGTGGCTCTCGTATTAGCTAACCTCCCTTTGGTGCTATAGAGAGATACACCATGTAATGTGGCGGACATCCTGAGAACTGGTATCACACTAGTATCAGTCTGGTTTTCCTCCCCTTCCAGGCATATGCACGACAGGCCCCCTGTAGTTGGGCAGCACCCCGAGCCTAGTCCTGGGTGACCTGTGAGCAGAGGCAGTGGAAAACCCTCACAGCTCTCTCTGTCTTTCCGAAGGCACATGATCCTGCAGGAGGCTTTGTTTTAGGGGCAGAGCTGCAAGATTAAAACGACCTGGACCCTGAGCTGGACTGTGAGGCAATCTCTCTTATAGAGGCACTTGTATCACCCCAAATCCTTTGTTGCATGAAGCCACTGAAATTTGGAGGCTGTCTGTGACTGTCAGAGAACCTGGCTCATTCTAACAAAAAAAATCAATGAGAAAACATTACAAGTCGTTTCCCACTTTTCCCACCATCAGTAGGTTATCTGCCTGTGCTTTTCATATAGTAGCCCAGGCACATCAGTTTATAATTTTCTTTTTTTTTTTTTAACTTATTTATTTATTTATTTTTGGCTGTGTTGGGTCTTCGTTTCTGTGCGAGGGCTTCCTCTAGTTGTGGCAAGTGGGGGCCACTCTTCATCGCGGTGCGCGGGACTCTCACTGTCGCGGCCTCTCTTGTTGCAGAGCTCAGGCTCCAGACGCGCAGGCTCAGTAGTTGTGGCTCACGGGCCCAGTTGCTCCGCGGCATGTGGGATCTTCCCAGACCAGGGCTCGAACCCGTGTCCCCTGCATTGGCAGGCAGATTCTCAACCACTGCGCCACCAGGGAAGCCCTATAATTTTCTTGATAATTGTGTTTCTGGCCTGGAGCCTTTCCTGTATTCGCCACTCCCCCACCTAATTTTGGAGGAATCATATTCACCAAAACTTTTCAAGATGAGAACTAGATGCCACCTGGTTGGACCAAACCTATCCCTATCCTGCT
>NW_006780942.1:42144-45364 GCF_000442215.2 Lipotes vexillifer
AAAATATTTCTCTTTTGCTCATGGTGAAGAAAGTGTATGCGCTGCTTGGTAAACAGAATCCCATCTCCGGATGGATCTTTTATTGATAAAGTCTAGAGACATACATGAACCAATAATTAACTACTTTGTCTACTTTTATTGTTTCTTGTTTGTGTGGCCCCAAATAAGAGGAAGTAACATAGTGTAACTATGTACATGACGGACCATGAAACTGGGTTTCTAGAGGAGGCTTGTCTCTGGGATCAGCAGTGTTGTTAAATGTAATCCTATGTCTAGGTCCCTGTTCACAGATCCCAAAGGCACTGTTCCTATTGTGTGTGATAGAAATGGGGTCTCTGTGCTCAAGAAACACAATGTTGACTGCACAGCATGGCAAGGCCTGAATGTTTCCCATCTGCACCTCAGTTCCTCACTGCGAAATGAGGCTACTACATACTTCCCAGACCTCTAGAAAAGACCCAATGCTTTGTACTTTATAGTTTTACTTTTTCTTTTTTACTGTGGGTAAATTTCTAAAAAATCCACAAACAATAAGGACTTCAAAAGAACCCAGGATCAGAAACATGGATGAAATCAAAATTCTGACTGATAAAGCATCCTATAAAGATCTCAGGGGTATATCAGGATCAAGTAGGTTGGAGGACTAACCTTGTCTCCCTAACTACCTCCCTGGGGCCAGATCTGGCCTCCTGATTATTTTCTGTAAATAGAGTTTCATTAAAACACAGTCAAGCAGACTTCCCTGGTGGCGCAGTGATTAAGAATCCGCCTGCCAAAGGAGAGGACACGGGTTCAAGCCCTGGTCCAGGAGGATCCCACATGCCGCGGAGCAACTAAGCCCGTGTGCCACAACTACTGAGCCTGCGCTCTACAGCTCGCAAGCCACAGCTACTGAGTCTGTGTGCCACAGCTACTGAGTCTGTTTGCCACAACTACTGAAGGCCGTGCACCTAGAGCCCTTGCTCCACAACAAGAGAAGCCACCGCAGTGAGAAGCCCGCGCACCGTAACGAAGAGTTGCCCCCTCTCACCGCAATTAGAGAAAGCCTGCACTCAGCAACAAAGACCCAACACAGCCAAAAATAAATAAAAATTTATTTTTAAAAAAGCATCTCCTTAAATTACTTAAAAAAAAAAGTCAAGCTCCTCCATCTTACACAATGTTCATGTCTGTTTTCACAGTACAATGGCAGAGGTGAATAGTTGTGACAGGAATTTATGGCCCACAAAGCTTAACTTATGTAGGATTTGGTCCTTTACAGCCAAGTCTACAACAGTGGTTCTCAAACTTGAGCAAGCATCTTAGAATCACATGGTGGACTTATTAAAATCCAGATTCCTGGGCCTTACCTGTAATTCAGTAGGTCTGGGGTGGGGCCCATGAATCTGTATTTCTATCAGGTCCCATCCAGGTAATGATGATGTTGCTCGTCTGGGGACCACGTTTTTGTGAACTACAAGACTAGGGATTATTGTTGTCAAGCTCTACCGATGAGACAAATTCTAATGGAACAGAATGGGCCTCAGCTGTGCCTAGGGCGCTTCTCCAGTTTCCAGAACAGAGTCAAGGAAAGGGAGGTGTGCCTGTTTCTCTAGGACTCTTTGGCTTGGTTAAACAAACAACAAAAAAGTGGATATTCCAGGGCTGTACAGAAGATAGTGTGCATGTATCTGGAGAGCTCCGTGAATAAGGCTGGCTATAAAACAACTCCTCTTCTTGTGGCTATTTGGGAATCCTCTAAATCTCTAGTGCCTGAGGCAAAATGCTCCTTAAGTACAGTTAGCAGGTACCATCTTGTAGCTATACAATTACTGAATTCCAGAAGAACATGTTGAAATTCATCCAGTATCACTTCTTTCTGATGGGTGTCAACTGCTGAGCTCTGGGAACTAGTCTTTGGGAGTTGAGGCCAAGCAATCATAATCAGGCTTTTTTTTTTTTAATACTTACTCATCTTTGCCCCCATATCCCCTTTGGAACATTAATTAATTGGTGTAGGGATGGAGAGGAAGCCACTTGGTGTAAAAAAAAAAGAAAGATGGGGGCTTCCTTGGTGGCGCAGTGGTTGAGAGTCCGCCTGCCGATGCAGGGGACGCGGGTTCGTGCCCCGGTTTGGGAAGATCCCACATGCCGCGGAGCAGCTGGGCCCATGAGCCATGGCCGCTGAGCCTGCGCTTCCGGAGCCTGTGCTCCACAGCAGCAGAGGCCACAACAGTGAGAGGCCCATGTACCAAAAAAAAAAAGAAAGATGGTAGGTGACAAAGTCAGACCCGGAATAGGGAATGTGATGGAGGTTGCCCACGAGAGTTGTTGTTTTGAAAACTTAGCTGTAAAGAAAGAAGTCTTCTTACCTGTGAGGATTCAGGAGTGAGATCCTGCTTTTATTGCTTGCTGCTGAAAATTCTCTCCACACAGCCACACAGCTAAGAAGATGTAGGAGAAAGGGGAGGTTTCTGGTCCCTACCGTCCCATACAAATTGGACTTGGTTGTCTTTCAGGCTGGGCTTGGGTTCTTTGCGAGGGAGCTCTTCGGAGACAGCGGAGGGAGAAAGGCTGGAGTCTACAGAGTCGCCTCTGCCCTGCCCCCTCCCCACGCTGCTCTCCTCTTCATCTCTTCAATGAGGGGCCCTCCAGGTGTAGAGAGAACACAGCTGTTCTGATGGCTCTGCAAGGAATCACTGGGGCAGCACCGTTGCAGCTGGTTTGAATTGGCCCAGTCACGATGGTCATGTGTGAAGCTGACCAATTATCCAAGGACTGACGAATCAGGAATCAGGTTTTCAAAGTAAAACACCTGAGCACACCTTTTGCAGCCCAGCCAAGGGGCAGTTCTTTTTCTTTTTTTTCAAACATCTTTATTGGAGTATAATTGCTTTACAATGTTGTGTTCGTTTCTGCTGTATAACAAAGTGAATCAGCTATACGTATACATATATCCCCATATCCCTTCCCTCTTGCGTGTCCCTCCCACCCTCCCTATCCCACCCCTCCAGGCAGTCACAAAGCACCGAGCTGATCTCCCTGTGCTATGCAGCTGCTTCCCACTAGCTATCTATTTTACATTTGGTAGTGTATATACGTCCATGTCCATGCCACTCTCTCACTTCGTCCCAGCTTACCCTTCCCCCTCCCCGTGTCCTCAAGTCCATTCTCTACGTCTGAATCTTTATTCCTGTCCTGCCCCTAGGTTCTTCAGAACCCTTTTTTTTTTTTTTTTTTT
>NW_006780942.1:45475-58042 GCF_000442215.2 Lipotes vexillifer
CTTTTTTTTTTTTTTTTTTTTTTTAGATTCCATATATATGTGTTAGCATATGGTATTTGTTTTTCTCTTTCTGACTTCACTCGTATGACAGACTCTATACAGAGCCAAGGGGTACTTCTTGCTCTGGGGCTTGTCTCTTCCAGGCGGGCTGGGAAGACACCAGACCAACTAAGAAGGGCAACTTAGATGTCTGGATGTTACAGAGCCTCTACTTCCTCCTTTGCCTCCCTGGAGGACTCCTTCTCACCCTGTAGTTTCAGTGATAGGACCATCTTCAGTCCCACCGAGGCAGGCCGGCTTTCCACATGTGCTAACTAAGCTGTTTGCAAAGGTGCACTCTTGCCTCCATCAGGTATGTGGCCAGGGATGGGGTGAGGGGTTTGTGGGTAACGCATGCAGAGTGTTGGGGAGATTCACAGGTGAGGCATCCCCCGTGGCTCATGAGGGGCCTCCCAGGGGGGTCTCTGATTTGGTCAGTAGGATCTGTGCCCCTTTGATGAGTTCTGTTCTGAGCCCTGGCTGCTGTTCTCTTAGCTGCTCACCAGCCCCAGGCATGCAGTTCACGATCTGGCCTTCTGAACGGGGTGAGAAACAAATGCACCTCTTTGGCAGTGACCTGCTCAGCTGTAGAAGTCGGGAGCTCATTTACATGCTCTCATTTTCCCCATGGGAGCAGTCATGGGCTGAGGAGACCTCTCTTGACACTGAGCTCTGCCATCTTGGGGGAAGGGGTGACACAGATAAAGTGAAACAGTTCCTCTTATTCTCTTCAGTGTGTCCAGTCTTAGATTTTGGTTTTTTGTTTGTTTGCTTTTGTTTTTGCTCCAACAGTGTGCTGGAACTTCTCTGCTGGAATCCCAGACTTCCGCAAAGGCCCTCTTGTCCATAGGTGATTGTCAAAATTGATGTTCGTTGAGGGGAGGATGGTAGAAAGCTTTTATTTCGCCATGTTGATGATATCACTCTCCTCATTTAATCTTCATGACAACACTGTGGAGTAGGTATTATTATTATGCCCATTTTGTCGATGAGAAGACTGAGTCACGGGGAGGTTATATAATTGCTCATGACCACAGATCTCATAAGTGACAGAGCTGGTATTCATAACTAGGCAGTCTGGCTCCAGGATCTTAACTACTGTGCTATGCCACTCTCCCTTAAAGTTACCATTTATGTTTTATTCATCTTTTATTTCTAGTTTCTAAGACAGGGCATAGAATAAGGCAAAATTTTAACAAATGTTTTTGGAAGAAAGAATATACTGTTTATTTGTTAAGAAGACAGAGGACTGAATAATTTTTTGGAGTCAGTACGCATATATTCCATTTAATGGAATCTACACGGTGCTAGTTTATTATGTTATTTGTCTCTGAACTTATTTTCCTAGCAAAAACATGTGTGTATGTGTGTGTGCATGAAAAATCCTTTGTAGTTTAGCACTGCATATTTTCCCCAATGTGTCTTTGTATATTTTCACTTAAAAAAAAGAGAGTGCAGACGTAGAGAACAGACTTGTGGTTGACAAGGGGGAGTACTTTGCTGTATAGCAGAAATTAACACAACATTGTAAATCGACCCTACTTCAACAAAATAAAATTTTAAAAAGTGAGAATGGCAACTGTTCTGCACACTCTTAACTAATGAACCCTCTACCCTCACTCTCTTTTTTTTTTTGGCCACTGTGTGGTTTGTGGGATCTCAGTTCCTTGACCAGGGATTGAACCCGGGCCATGGGAGTGAAAGCCCGGAATCCTAACCACTAGGCCACCAGGGAACTCCTGTACCCTCAGTCTCTTGAGTTGAGTGTATTCCACAAAGAGGGCTGTTAATGCCTCCATAGCCTGTATTTCTGCTATTTATTTTGTGTTCCAGTAAATTATTTAATCTACAATTACTGACCAAAGAAATGTATAAGTTAAGGGCCTGAGCCTGCGTCAAAGAAATAGGTATAGAATCAAGTTGGATTTTAAAAGACAGGCAAAGTTGTTCTCTAGACCTAGCAATGTCATTCACTAGCACAGCTCTAAAGCGTAATATTCTGTAAGCAGTTCTTTACTTGGAGAACTTAGAGAGACTCTTCAATCACCTCTAAGCACCAAGAAAAGAACCACGAACAAAAATATCTGGAACCAGACCTAGTTGATGTGACAGATTCAAACACTGCAGAAACCTACAAGGGTAAAAGATTTAAGGAGGGAGCCAGTGTTGGCCAGCAAGCTGTGTCTGGATTCCCCAGCACCCCAAGGATCCACAGGCCTGGTATCAACCCTCCCAGCTTGTCGTCATTGTGGATAAACCTTGCCTTTATTGGAAGTATGTGTTACTGAGCCATTTGATTCTTGAGAAAAGAACAATGCATTCGGGTGTAAAGTCACCAAGGACAACTTCACACTCTTACTGGGGACCATGCTTTGACAGAGTCTAACTTGAGCCCCATGATTACCTATCATTAAATGATAGCCAACACTTTCTCCTCATGAGACTGCATTTGTCACACTGGGGCTGTGCAGTTCCCAGATACATACATAACTTTCTGAATTTCATTTTATTTTATTAGTATGCATTTTATAATACATAACATTTTTATTAATCTGCTTATTACTTGTACTATAGTTTAAAGAATCGAGTAAACCCATAATTCTTAGTACTATATAAAGAGTTAGGATTTCAGGAACACATCTCCATTGGGACTGTTATATAAGGTCACTTTACTACAGATTTAGAGGTCAAGTTTTCAGAAGTATTCACAGTACTAACCGCTGTGTGCCATGTTCTGTCCTAATCTTTTTACGTATTTTATCTCACTCAATTGTCAAGATTCAAACTGAGGAACTGCAAGGTTGAAATTGCGACCAGGTAATAAAATGTAGGTTTTAGCCAAACAGCTCATGAACTCTCTGTGTGGGTTTAGAATTGGTAGGCAAAAACTGAGTGCCTCTTTAGTGCCAGACACTCTTAGTGACTACCTGCAATTGTACTGATTAAGAAAATAAGAAAAAAAAAAATCTTTCCTTCCTCCATGACTGACTAGGCAGTTGCTAGTGATGCCAAAATCTCGGCTTTTATGCACTGGTGCCGAATCAAATCTCAGAGAGAGTTTTGGGGGAAGTAGAAAAGAAGAGCTTTATTGCTTTGCCAGACAACGGGGGACACAGTGGGCTCATGCCCCTCAAAACCGTGTGTCCCAACCTGGGAGGATGTGGTGAGGAGTTTTACAGCAATAGTTCAAGGGTGGGGTTATTGATAGGTTAGGGTGTGTGCAGGGCCTGCACACCTTTAATCTGTCCTCCTCCTAATGAGCTTCTCTGGTTCCTTTAATCTGGAATGAAGAGTGCTAACATCTTCCATTTTTGGGGGGGGGGGTCTTAGTTCTGTAAAAGAGCTCAAAGATATTGTTATGTGTATCCCTTGAGGTAGAATCAGGACCCTGCCCCAAGGCTGCACTATTGTTTCTTAACAATCTTGTCTCTGCATCCCCTCCCTTCCCTGATTAGCAACTGTTTGAAGGGGTTCCTTGACCAGGAGCCCCACAGGGTCCTGCTCAGTTTCAGTTATTCAATAATAATTGTCCTGTATCACTTAGGACTTACATTCAGCAGCAAATATCAGATGTTAAAAAGATAATGGCTTATTCCAATGAAGGGTTTTATTTTTCTCATATAAGGTGAAGTCTGGATATAGTCAGTCCACGACCAGAAGGGCAACTCCACAATGTGATCAGAGACGCAGCAGATTCTACAACCTTTCTGCTCCATCATCCTTAGTACATGCTTATCTCATGGCCACAAGATGACTGCCATCCTCCAGCCATCTTATTTGCATTCCTGGCAGGAAGAAGACAATGGGCAGGGGTGGAAGGAACATGCCAGTTGGTTGAGCTCTCCTTTAATGGAGCTTTCCCAGATTGCTCACCCATGAACTTCCTCTTGCTTCTCATTGGCCAGCTTTGTGTTTCATACTCACTCCTAAATGCAAAGGTGGCTGAGAAAATTACTTATGTTTTTGAAAGGGATATATAAACTTGCCATGCATCTTTGAGCTTTGGTTTACTGTTTCTGACTTATATAGTCACTCTAGTAACTCTTGGAGTGGGGACAGGGTGGGTGCAGGCACAAGCAGACTCATAGCTGCCTACATGGTATAGATTAAGGAACACTGGGTAGGCTCAGAGGCCAAGTCATACAGTCAGGTAGTGACAGAAGCTGAAACCAGCATCTTTGTGCCTCTCATGACCTTGCCACTCTTATCATACTTCATCTGAGAGCTCAAACTCCTGTAAACTGACAGCTCCCTGAGCATTTAAGTGGATGGCTCCAGGCAATAAAGGTTCTTTCTACACCTTAGGACCTCCAGGTGGCCAGTAAGACATTTACATCCCTAGGGTATCAGTTAAGAATGGAAAATGTCCAGGTGGTGCTTTTTGCTTCCCAGCCTCTGGGCAAATGCAAAATAGGATAGGTCATTCTAGAGACAATTGAACCATTATCTGTCTTTACTACAGTCCTAGATTGGGGTTAGAATATGATTGGAGAGAAAATCCTTTATACTGTAGAGATACAAGTACAGGACAGAAAAAAAAAAGTGAACCACATGTGTAGCTAAAGAACTTAGTCATTTTTGAGGTGGTACAAGCCTCATGGTAACCAGATTTTAGACAGAATTTAATAAAATCGTGAATGACAGAGTCATGTAATTGATTTTATCCCATCTTTGGGGTCAGTTCCATCCAGGAGCTCTATACTCATTAACACGTTTAATCCAGGTAACAACCCTCCAAGGCAGTTGGTCATTGCCCTTGCACAACAGAGGACACTAAGCTTTGGCAGCTGGCCCTGGGACACCAGGGCAGCTGGGCTGAGTTCAGCTGCCCCTCATCTTGTGTGCTTCCCACCACACTCTGCAAACCTTACAAGGCACTGCTAACCTTTTCCATGCAAAGAGGAATAGGTTTCTTTGTTCAAGTATCACAAATGTTTATTGATCGACACACATCTCTAAAATAATGGGTATGGCTTGATACATTAAGCAGACTTAATTTCAATATTATAACAAGAGGAACGAATTCAACTTCTCACCAATTGTTTCATATCTACAAAAACCACTCTAAGGGCATTCACTATCTCTCAGAACTCATCAGTTTTATACAAGTAAACCATGTTTCTTCTAAAAAGACTTGTGTACTTGACCAGCCTCAAGGATATTAAAAATTAGGAGGTTGGGATTAACACATACATACTACTATGTGTAAAATAGATAACAAACAAGGACCTACTGTAGAGCACAGGGAACTGTACTCAATATTTTTAATAACCTATAGGAGAAAAATATATATATGTATAACTGAATCACTGTGCTGTATACCTGAAACTAACATGACATTGTAAATCAACTATGCTTCAATTAAAAAAAAAAAATCTAGCACCACACAAAAAAAATCTAGCACATAAAGCTCATTCCTAGAGGTAGAAATACAGGCACTATAATATTACAGCAACAATCATCAAATGACCTGAAATATTCTCTTCTTCACTGGGATTCGTGTAGGAAATCTGCCCTTTCTCCATGTTTGCAGTTTTCCAGGAGATGGCACCAGATAGCTTAGAATCAGTAGCAGAGAGAGCTAAACTGGATGAAAGTGAAACCGACAAACAGCTTAGGTGCCTGTCAAAGGGGAAGAATCTCAGTACAGACCTAGCACTGCTGGTATTTAAGTATTCTCCGTCTATTCAGGGACCTCTGGCCTGGTTCTGAGGTGTCCGAGACGTGCAGCCCTCTGAGAGGCGATCTCGTGACCTGAGAAGTGTTTGGCAAGGGGGCAGACGGTTTAAAGGTGAGGCTGGATTCTGAAAATGGAGAGGTTGGTTCCTGGATAGTCAGAAAGAAACAAACCAACCAACTTCATTCTGTAAGGAGGTGGACCCCTCAGTGAACTCTCCCGGGGGGTCTTATCATGTGTGACCTAAATATTTAGTCTGTCCAAAGAGGAGTGGGATGTCCACGACCTACAAAAGTCACAGGACAGGAAACAAGTATCACCTCCCAGGGGCTTCTTCTTGAGGCAAAACTGGAGGAAAAAAGAGAAGAAAAACAAAACTAAAACCCAGCTCCAAACATTTTTTGGGGGGGTCAAATTACATTGTTTGCCCACCAAAATGGCTATCTGCAAAACTACAGGTGACCCCTCACCATTAGCTCTCCCTGCCATTAAGTTGAGAGCAGCCAGCCACAAAGAGCACAAGGCAGGGCCTGTGTCAGCCCCAAAGTGGGCTTCCCTGAGCTGTTAGGTGATGTCAGTCACCTGACCTTATTTCTGGAGCCCTTTCAGGTTCAATTTCCACATCCACAAATCAATTTTACCTGCAGCCTTGAGTCTTTGGAGATTTTCCCGGGGGGCCCAAAGTGAACGCCCCCTCCTTCCAATGTTTTTATTTCTCCCTATTAAATGCATTTTGAATTTGGCATGGGTACAAGAATTTTTTTTTTAGAGGATGTGTTTTTTTTGCGGAATGTGGGCCTCTCACTGTTGTGGCCTCTCCCGTTGCGGAGCACAGGCTCCGGACACACAGGCTCAGCGGCCATGGCTCACGGGCCCAGCCGCTCTGCAGCATGTGGGATCTTCCCGGACCAGGGCACGAACCCGTGTCCCCTGCATCAGCAGGCGGACTCTCAACCACCGTGCCACCAGGGAAGCCCTAGAGGATGTGTTTATATATATTATCAAAATGATAGCACCTTGAAGCCATGTGGAAACTTAGAGATTTGAAAGCGGGCCAATTCAGAAACAAACAGAGCACTTTTAAAGTGTCTCCCTTTACGTTGTTTGCCTTAGTGAACCCACGTGTGGATCCATGCACTGGAAGCGCAGAGTTCTATGTTCCCTATGCCCTCGCTACTCAAAGTGTGTTCCACAAACCAGCAGCATCGACATCACCAGGGAGCTTGTTAGACATGCACCATTTTGGAACCCAGAACTATTGCATCAGAATCTGCATTTTAACAAGAACACCAGGGGATGTGTATGTTCTTTAAAGTCTGAGAAATGTAGCCCTATGAGACTCTTTTTAAAGCTGGCTCTAAGAGTCCAATAGGCTGGGGAGGACCCCAGAGCTGGGCTCTGCCTCCCGGGATGGATATACTGTATTATTATTAATCATCCGGGACTGTGTTTTCTCTCTCGTTGTCCCATTTGAGGAGAAGAGAGGCTGATTGATGGGTATCAGCACATTGCATTAGATAATAATAGGCAAGGGCTACATATCTGTGCCATTTAAGGCACGGGGTATGCATAAGTGACATATGGAGAAAGATAACTCTTCTGATGAGCAAGTAATGGGCACAGAGTGTTCTGGAGAGAGAGATGGCAGGAAGGGGCAAGAAAACAGTGGAATCTCAGCACAGACATGTTAAGGCAGGCTGCCAAAGACCACCTGGAATCATAAGGCACCTCCTTAGATGACAGTAGGCAGGGCAGTCTGACCTGGAAACTCCCAGCCTTTTTGGGAAAAACCCAGGAAGATCAAGAGATTTTCCATGGCCAAGGGGCTCCTAGTGTCAGACGGTGCCCAGGGACTGTCCCCAGCAACTCTCTGTGCTGAGGGAGACAATCTGGTGGTCTGTTAGGTGGCAGATGGAGACACCCTCCACCTGAGGAGACACAGAGTGCAGCCCTCACAGTTAAGAGATTTCTGTGCTTACTAAATAAGAATATTAGTGGCCCAAAGGGGCCATTCCCATTCTTTTCCTGACCATCACAACTGCCTATCATTGTAGCAGAGGCAGATCAATAGCGGTGACTATGCAAGTATTACAAGTGCTTTTAAAGTAGGATCCAGCTTTTGCCAGGGATGAAGACAAACTCCTTCTATGAAATTCTCGGCCTAGTGGATATAATCCAATCTGATTTTTCTTTTAAAGTAAAAGCAATATTCACTGCCACTGTTAAGGAAATAATTGAAGTGAGGGAGGAGGTGTTACCCACCAGAAAGGTGGGTTCACCTAGATTGTGAGGGAGAGGAGTGCAGGCACGTGGTCCTGGGTGGAAGCAATGACCCACTCCTTTTTCATATGTGCACAGGGCGTTCGAAGTCAGACTTGCCCATTCAGAGCATGCTTCATTTCCTGACCTACCCTTGAGTCTCCAAGGCCACCCAAGCACTTGGAATTTCATCTTGGCACAAGAGGAGGAAAGAATTTCTCTCTCACACTGGCTTCCTTTTCCCCCTGGGGGCCTCAGTTACTCATGAGGCTTCAGTTTCTACCTGCAGAACATTATCCAGAGAAAAATACAGACCTGAGGAAAAATGGCAGCACGTCGCATGCGGGGCCTCTGTCTGGCATGCAAGGCCATGAAGTTTGGTCAGATTCCCAAATCTAGAGGTTAAGGTTCCTGACACAGTCTGAGTCTCCTCTGTGGGCCTCTGAGTTTCCCAGGCATAATCTGATACTTCAGAAGCCAGCCAGCCTTCAATTCTGGTTTCCTCTCCCCTTGAGTGTTGGTCTCTGTAGGACAGGGACCCGGCAATGACTCTGACCCTGCAGCCTGATTGGTTGGTTTACCTAGTTCTCTGGATGTAGTGGGGAGAATCTGAACTATTGATGGCTAGGGCCTGGCCAACTGTGTTAAGAGTGTCTTTTTATTCTGATGTTTTGACATCTGGGAGCTTGAGGACTCTGTAGAGACTGCCTTCCCAGGATTAACTAATCCCTAGAGACACTAAGGCACCTGCCTAGAAGTTCACCTTTCATATGCAAACCAATCAATCCAGAACCCACACCCCACCACCTGCTCCATCAGGCTTTTATGCTCTGGCCACTATCCTCTTGCCCTAATCACATACCAGCCAAAGACTAGGCAACTAGGGAGAGCCTCTATGTCCCACAGCCTCTGCCCAAAGCATTCAAACCAGCCAATCCTTGGATGTTTACCTGATTTACCAGTTCCTTCCCATGGAAACCACAATGAAAGCTCTTGCTCACATCTTCTCTTCACCCTCTCTGCCTCATGACTGGCCCTGCTGCTTCCCTGAGTGGCCCAGCCTGGCACACTCTATCTCTTGTTTCTAGAGAACTATGAGGATAAAAGCTTCTTTCTCCATGACAGCCATTTGTCTGCATGTCTCACCATACCTGATTAAAACAGATCTGGGGTACATTATCAAACACCATCCCTCCTACCCCTAGACTGAGATTGGGTCATGCTCCTTGAGCCCACATTCCACGGTGCTTCCTGTCCTGGATGGGTCTACCTCCTGCCTTCCTGACTTCCAGCTTGAAATTATTTCCTTCCACGCACATTTTGTAATTTTTTATTGTCACTTTATTCGATATCCTACGGCCAGCAACATCTGGAATTTAGGAATATGACTATAATGCACTGTACCTGACCCCCTGAGATAAATTTTCCTGAACTGGTGCTGTTATTTCTGTAGGATGAATTCCAGGAGTAAAACTGCTGGGCTGGGGGATATGTTAATGCAGTTAATTTTTTTTTTTTTTTTTTTTTTCAGTATGCGGGCCTCTCACTGTTGTGGTCTCTCCCACTGCAAAGCACAGGCTCCAGACGCGCAGGCTCAGCGGCCATGGCCCACAGGCCCAGCCACTCCGCGGCACGTGGGATCCTCCCGGACCGGGGCACGAACCCGTGTCCCCTACATCGGCAGGCAGACTCTCAACCACTGCGCCACCAGGGAAGCCCAATGCAGTTAATTTTGATAGATGTTTCCAGGTAGCTTTACAAAAAAGCCGTCATAATTCATATATCCATCAGCAAGAGATGAAATGAATCCTTTTCCTGAAAGCTCCTGAAGATCTTGGCGTACCTGGAATCTAGCCCCCGAGCATTCCAGGTGGTGAGTACTCTCTGGGGCTCCCAAGGGGGTGGCGTAGGGCTGTGGGCAGCTCACGGAGGTTGGAGTCACCTAAGAAGCCAGGCTGACTGGTAAAGGCAGGGGGTGGCTCCCACTGGCCTGCCCATGGTGGGTGCTGCTTCTGTGACCTGAGACCATGCAGGTGACATTGTTTATGGTCCATCCCCTTCCCTCTCAGCTGGGACACCCTGGCTCGGATCACTATGCAGGAGGGGCAGTTATTGCTTTAGAATCAATTTAGGGGAGTGAGAGGGGAGACGCTTCCTCTCAAATAATTCCTGCCAAATTTGCTTTTATAATTAGTTGAATAGCAAGGATTTTTATGGTTCCTGGGTTGATTTTTTCATCTTTCTCAAACCATTTTGACTTCCAGGTCATGACTGGTCTTCATGGCAATTAGTTGCCATGGGTGGTGGGATTTCCTGGTGAGACTCAGGACACAAGGCTTACCCCTCAAGATCACACCAGTGACCCCCTCTTTCTATGCTCTAAGACTCCCTTTTAAAAATGTATTTTGCTTTTTTAGATAATTGCACAATTATTATTTTATAGGTGAAAATACAGCTAATCAAGAGAGAAACATTTATTTTAAATCTCACTAATCAGAAATAACTGTTACTAACATTTTGGGTGGATTGCTTCTGGACTTTTTTCACGAAAAAAATTATTTGGGGGCCATACCTGCATATTTCAACCTAAGAAAATCATGTGTGTCATTCTTTGTCAGTATATTGGTTTATGGCAGCACTTTCCATGGGTGCATAAGTATTGTGTCATGCCTTACATTGTTTAAGCAATTTCCTATCGTTGGTTGATTTCCCCAGATTTTTGCTATTGTAATAACTTCTATAATAAACAGCTTTGCACATATGTCTGTATAATTGTCCAATTATATTCTTAGGCAAAATGCCTAGAAATGAGATTACAGAATTAAAGCACAGTTACTTTTTAAGAACTTTTGAGTTGAATTGTACTCCAGAAAGTGTGTACCAATTTACTTACTACCAAGAGGTATTTGAGTAACTATTTTACCAAACTCACCCCAATAGCTGAGAATTATTTTCTTTGTCTTGGCCAATTTGATAGGTACATTTAACAAATATACCATAGGGTTAATAACCCCCTTTTCTCAATTTCAGTAAAGCCCAATCCTTTACCACCACACCATCTAACATGAAGGGCTAAGAACCTGGGGTCTGCAGTCAAAAAGACCATGTTTATAGGACCCTGGGCAAGTCACTTGATCTCCATAAATCTCAGTTTCCTCAACTCTAAAATGGCACAATGAAAAATAATTTATATCACTGGTTTGTTGAGGGTTTAAATAAAGGAATGTAGAAAAAGTATTTATTTAGCATCTGCTTGGTACAACGTGCAATTTCAATAAATATCTTTTTAGAGAACCCTCAAAATGTCACCTGGTTGGTCTCCTACCTTAAGCAAACCCTTACTCAAGACATAGAGACCCTTCTTAAAAGAGCAAGGCTTCAAGAAGAGATATGGACACGCACTTGAGCGCTGCTTGTCAACGACAAGCTCTGTGCACAACCTAAGTTCTGTTTAGAATAATGAAGGAGCAGTTATGTGCACACCATATCTGAGCGTTCTCTCTCATCTTACACATATACACACACACACACATGTACATATGTGTAAATTTTCAATTTGGTCGATACTTAATGAGAACAAACAGCATGTAAGATTTAGTTTCTGGGGAAATTTGGACAAATCACTTTTCCTCTTTGTGCCTCAGTTTCCTCATTTGTAAATTGGGGATAATAATAGCACCTACCTCATAGAGTTACTGTGAGGATTAAATAGGTTAATGTTTGGTACTGAGACCAGAGCCTGGCACATGGTAAGGGCAGTGTAAGTTGTTTCCTAACTAAATAGGTGAACGCAGACCCAGTATGCTGCTGTACCGGCTATGTTCTCACTGAAGAGTTGGCTTCTGATCCTGAGGGGGGATGGTGTAATAGCCATGCAGGAAGTAAGATTAGGGGAGAGGGCTCGCCGTCAGGGGTCTCTGTACAGTGCA
This sequence comes from Lipotes vexillifer, assembly GCF_000442215.2. Lineage (NCBI taxonomy): Eukaryota > Metazoa > Chordata > Mammalia > Artiodactyla > Lipotidae > Lipotes > Lipotes vexillifer. The sequence continues at coordinate 57,380 of NW_006780942.1, forward strand.
AGTGGAGGATACTGGTGGGGGAGCCCTGGCTTCCCCAGCTGCACACACAGAGGAGGAGTGGGTGAGGATACATGTCCATGTGCTGTCTTTCAATAAAAGAAGAAGGGCAGGAAAGAGGAAGTTTTTTTGTTTTTTTGTTTTTTGCGGTATGCGGGCCTCTCACTGCTGCGGCCTCTCCCGTTGTGGAGCACAGGCTGCGGACGCGCAGGCTCAGCGGCCATGGCTCACGGGCCCAGCCGCTCCGCGGCATGTGGGATCCTCCCGGACCGGGGCACGAACCCCTGTCCCCTGCATCGGCAGGCGGACTCCCAACCACTGCGTCACCAGGGAAGCCCAAGAGGAAGTTTTAATAAAGCTTTTTGAAGGGAGTTCTGCCAGTCTGACAAGGGTCAGATGACTTGATCAAACCTCAACCTCGTCTTATCTCCCTGTCACTTCTACTCCAGAGATGATTCCCCCAAAGAAACTTGAAACCAGAAGTCCAGGTGAGTTTGGAGCATCACAGGTTGGCCTCCTGACTTACCATGTGAGACTGATCGGAGAGCCATGGGGACTTGCAGCTGTCATCACCCTCCTCATCTAAGGGGACCTGGGTGTCCTTGGGCCCAGGTCAGGCCTCAAGCGAAGGAGTTGTTGGGTCCCTGGAGAACTTTAAGCAGGAAT
>NW_006780942.1:58069-62358 GCF_000442215.2 Lipotes vexillifer
CAGGAATGTCCCTGTCACTAATGTCAGCCTCAGGCTGGCCATTTGGATCAGACCCAAAGACAGTGAGCACAGAAGGACCCCAGTGAGGGCTGTGGCTCTCTCCTGTGAGGCCTCCTGTCACCCTGGCCCACCTGGGGTGGGGGACAGGCTGGGGGTGTGTGTGGTGTGCTTGGGGGTTGGAGGATACTGCAACCTGCCTTCCTCAGGCAGTGCTGGCCCCCAGAGGAGCTGTGTTCGTCTGACAGAGTGTATTTTAAAAATTCAAATCGGGATGCCCTGGGAGTAATTGGTGGGAGTTGCCCGTACTATCTCAGCCATTCCCTGTCGTCTGATCCCTTGCCTGAGTCCCAGGGCACTTGGCTGTGTCCCATGGGCCTTTCGGATTGCCACTTTCATGTGGAAGAGACCCTGAATCTTGTGTGATTCTCACTGAGTGACAGTCGAGCTGGCCCAGACCACAGGATGTGGTTTCTGTCTCTCCTGCTTAGCCTGACACCCTGCAGCGTCCAGCTCTCTGCTCCGACCCCCAGCCTGAGGCACCTTACACTCTCCACCTCGGCCACCAAAGCAATGGGCTGACTCTGGGTTCTTGATCCCTCAGAATGTGCTGCTCCTCCCAGAAAGCCCTCAGGAATTCCCTATTGTCTGGATTATCCTACCCCTGAGCCCCACCCCCAGGTAGAAGCTCCTCATAGAAAAACATCTGCAGGAACTAACACCAACTTCATGATACCCCTTTGGGTGACCACTGCGAACGGACACCTCCTCAGGGTTCAGCCTGAAAGCAAGATCGGCTCTCCTGGCTTCCACTCCGGCATCCCAAACTCTCCCTTCCCACTGACCACCCTGCGAGGCCCAAGCAGGTCTAGAAACCTCATTGTGACCTCGGAAGTTGACTCAGAATCTTCTGAGTTGCAGTTTATACTCTCTTCTAGCAGCTTTGGTTATCAGACTCAGCCGATGGCAGATGAAAAACAATGAATTGTGAAGCAGAACAAAAGGTATACAGAAGGGAAAGGGACAGTTGACAAGGTGGCAGAAGTCAAAACCACTGACAACTTTGGTATAGAGTCATAAACCGTGTGGACCCAGCTGAGAGGTTGCCTGGAGCCCCTCGGTTGGGTTTTCAGTGTGACTCCGCCTTTCATTGAAGGCTCTGTTCTAGTAGGAGCCTCTGGGCTAGGGATGCCTGTTATCCAGGCAGGTGGTGGCATGCTTGACTAAGACTTTCATCCCATGTCTGGCACTGATTGATCGGGCAAAACTCCAAATTCATTATGGTGAGCAGAGATCAGCCCCTCTGTGCCTGGTAGAAGCTACTAGGAAAACCCAACACAATGCCAGGCACATAGTAGGCCTTCAGTGGGCACATAGTAGTCCTTTTAGTTCCCTTTCTGTTCCCATTGAGCTTGTGTAAGAGGGACTTGGACTTGGAGCAAGAGGAGCTTGACTGTATACTGAAAACTTTTAGTTTCATAGTTACTTATCTCTATTTCTTAAGATCCACTGTAAGATGCACCTGGATTTCAGAGACGTTAAAATAGAAAAAAATATCCAACTTGGAATTGATGACATACATTATTGGTTTGAGAAATCCTTGCCTTTGGGAGATCTATTTTGCTCATCAGCATGGTAACAGTTCCAAGAAGTCCTGGAGTAGAGGCACCTGCTTAACTTTGAGTTCTTACGTCAGAGAGCCCTCTCTGTGTGGCTCCTAAGGCATCCTTTGGAAGTTGTATTCTACGGGACCTATTTTAGGTCACCTTAAGTCATTTAGAAAAGTTTAAATTATATGCAGTATACTTTCTTCATTGACCTTAGTTCTGTGATGTGATATATTTTAGAAAGATTTTTATTAAACATGCTTAAGGAAATGTCAGTTTTAGCTACAAACTTGCATAAGTGCTTCAGGGAGCTTGGGACACTCCTGGCTTGCTCCAGTGGCTGATTTGCATAAAGGGCCCTAGGCTTTAGGGAAATTGCTACCAGGTCTTCCCACATTTAGATTAAGACTGTGCCCTCCTGAAGGGGTGTCGCCATCCCAGGACCACCAAGAGCTGGAAGTACCTTCTATCCTACCCTCTTCCCACAGCCAGTGACTGGTGCCTGGCTATGAAAGCCCAGCTCCCTTGCCTGACAGTGGAACAAACTCTATAGTGTAATATCCATTCCAGAGCTCCCTACAGAATCAGGCTGAGACTAGGACTTAGCCTTAAATTCCGCCCTTGCCCGACTTCTCTTCCCTTGTCTTCCGCCCTGACTCTCCTACCAGGTTTTCCTGGGGACACCTCCTTAGTAAAGCACTGGCCTGTGAATTCTTGTCTCAGAGTTTGCCTCCAGGGATCCTAATCCCAGACAGGCACTAAAAAATTAATAACAGGGCTTCCCTGGTGGCACAGTGGTTGGGAGTCCGCCTGCCGATGCCGGGGACACGGGTCTGTGCCCTGGTCCAGGAAGATCCCACATACCGCGGAGTGGCTGGGCCTGTGGGCCATGGCCGCTGAGCCTGCGCGTCCGGAGCCTGTGCTCCACAATGAGAGAGGCCACAGCAGTGAGAGGCCAGCATACCGCAAAAAAAAAAAAATAATAAATTTAAAAAATTAAAAATTAATAACAATTCTTAAGTATTTTACACATTCAGTTTGCAAGAAAATTTCACCAGTGTTTTTTAACATCAGGATTCATATATGATCCACATATATCAATGAGGTGACTTTTAAAATCCCTTTTAACCCTTAGATTCCCTTTCTTTTCTTTCCCATTGCAGTTTTTGTTTTGTTTTTGAGAAATGAGCCTGCTTTCTTGAGAGATTTCCTCAGCCTGGATTTGAATGCTGGCATTCCGTTGGTCTTATTTAACATGTTCCCCTGTCCTTGTTTTCCCTATAAATTGGTAGTTGCAGGATCTGATTCAGATTTGATTTTTGGTAAGACTCCTTCATAAGAGGTGTTGTGTTCTTCCATCAGAAATTGCTAAATTTCTGGTTGTGTTTCTCTTTGTGATGTTGGCATCCACTGACGCTCAATATTTGGGTATATTAATTCACTGGGGGTTGCCAAATGGTGATATTCGAATTGCATTATCGCTTTTTATTAGCTCAAATATCCTGGGAAACCTTCCTTATCAACTATTTAGTTGATATTTAGTTACTTTGAAGTACCATTTGTATAGAGAATTCGAAGAAGTAATGTTTGATTTTATCCTTTAATTGCCTATTTTCAAAATAATGAGTTGGTTCCCTCGTATCCCCGAAAGTTTTCTTATTATATTAGATTTCTTTTTGTATCATCATGAGCTCAGGGATTTAATCCATATATCATGTTTTTCAATCCACTGCAGTTACATGAATTTTCAAAAGTAAATATTATCCTACTATATATTTTACTTTGTAATTTCCTGTTTAAAAAAACTCTGAAGTATGTCTTGCAGGTCTTTTCATTCTTGCATGTAAAAATCTGCCTCATTCTTTTTCATTGCTACTGAGTGTGACACTCTATACATGTCTTAGGGGTTATATTAGAATCTTCTGTATTAGGCTGAGCCTTTTGTGCACATTATTTCATATAGTCTTTAAGACACTCTCTGATGGAAGTATGAAATTCTTTCTTTTTGGATGCAGAAATGGAGCTCAAGTTTACCCAGCTTCGAAGGGGTAACCTGGGAGTTGAGCACAAGTCTGCTTGGCTTTGGAAGTCTCATACTGGAGCACTGAGTCCCTGAGTGGGCCAAGCTAAGCTGCTTTTCTGTTCCAAGAGAGGTATTCACACATCGCCTCCTTCGTCTGGGGTCAGTCCTCCTCTGGGATCTGGGTGGAACCTCCAGCCTCCTTAGGAATCCTGCTTTAATTAATTATCCCTCTGTGTACACACATCTGCCTCTCGTGTGGAATCTTTCCCTCAGTAGAAAAGCGTGCTCCATCCTAAGAAGACCACCTGCTCACCCCTTGGTCCATGTGCCCTTGACATGGCCCAATCCCTCTCCCATAGCTGCCGTTTACTTGATCACATCAGATGAGAGTGGGATTGCCTGTGAACTGGCTCTGTGTTTGCTCCCTGAGTGACCTTTGGGTCTTTGTACCTGCCCTGGAGGGACCATCACAGCCCAGCCACTGAGGTTAGCTCGGTCTCTGCACAATCCCCCTAAGACCACTCCCACCTGCCTGCCCTTGGGTCAATCTTGAGGAGCAGGTAGGTTTTGGAAAGTCAGACATGGCCTTTGCACTCCTGGCTTGAGATGTTGGGAAAGTTGCAAGAGAGAAATCTTGATTTAAAGAGCGTTATTCTTTCCCT
>NW_006780942.1:62510-81277 GCF_000442215.2 Lipotes vexillifer
TTTCCCTAGGGAATATCTCTTTCCACATCCTGGATATTCATTCTTTCTTGATGAATTCTTCCTTGATGTGCTCAGCCTTCATTAATTTTTCTCTTTCTGTACAGCTGGTACCTGTTCTTTGCAATATTCTGCTTTGCATTATTAGCTAGGTTTGAATAAACACATTTGTAAAATCTTTGAAGGCTGGTATGTCTTCTGGTCTTTGATTCCCTCACAGTCACCTAGCCCACTAATTACCCTCCATATGATGGGCACTTAGAGTTGTTGGAGGATGGTTTAATTTATTGTTTTTACCAACCTTTGGGGACAAATGAACTATAATAACAGATAACCCAGACAACCCAGGCTTCAGATGCTATCTACTGATTTAAGAGATCAGGCTATGGTGATGACCCTGGGCAGTGTCTTGAATGAGCTCCCCCTAAAACCTTATTTCTGACACCGCTATTGTCTGAGGTATCTGTCTTAGAATTTTCTGGTGTTTGTGTATTCAGGGAGCATCACTCTTCCCACCATAGCTGAATTATGCGGTTTCCTGGTGTCCAACTTTTAATACTAAGTAATAGGGCTGGGATGGCTTTGCTTTTGCCTGCCAAGAATCGCTTATGCCTTGTAGGAATAAATTTTCCATGAAAGACCACCCCGATACCCATAATCAGTCCATGTCGTTTGGGTAGGCCTGATTTTCCCTCTTGTCCCAGTTCTGGGTATGTGGAGGTCACAGGACCCAGGTCAGGCGAATGAAGCTCAACTTTTTGTGGCATGACCAGGAAGGATGCATTTCCTGTCTGCTGGATTTGTAAGAATGGAATTAGCAGGCTGCCATGAAGAGAGAGCCTTTCTGAGAGAGATGCCAACACACAGTGGAGTGAAGCAGAGAAATCGAGACAAAGCCAGGTCTGATGACATTGTGTGAGCCCCTGGATCCACATGTGCCTGAAGCCTGAATACCCCCGGATTAATAGTTACTTGAGACAATTGGTGCCTCATTTTGCTCAAACCAGTCTGTGTACGTTTCCATCATTTTAAACCTACAGAGCTTTAACTCATAACATATCTTTCCCGTTTAAGTTACATTGTTAGAGGGGTACAGAGTTTGCAGGGGAGGAGCTCTGTTAACTTTGATTTTTTTCTATGGGTTCCCTGCTTGCCTCCATACTTTGACAATGTTCCAGTGTGGAAAGGGAGATGAATCAAAGCAACAGACCCATGTTGTATGCGAACTTCCTTCCCCATCCAAGGAAGGCTTTATTACTGGTTATATCGGTTGTAAATATGTTTGGCTTTAGGTGCTAGAAAAAATCCAACAAGACAGGCTTAAACCAATGGACATGTAATCTTGTCATGTAACAAGGATTCTGTAGGTAGGTGGTTGTTGGTGCAGATGAGGAGAGTAATCATGTCAGTCCAACTTCTCTGCCAACCCCGTGGTGTTGCTTATTCTTCTTCCTTCATACTGTTGCCTCATGGTCATAAGGTGGCTGCTGCCTCTCCAGACATCATATCCATATTTAAGACAGAATGAACATGGAAGAGAGAAAGGTGGTATGACCTCCATGGCTCCCTTTTCATTTGAAAGGTGGAAGCTCCCTGAATCTTTGCGTAGATTTCTCTTTGTGTCTTATTTGCCAGAACTCAGAATGTGATCCCTCCTACCTTCAAGGAAAGCTGTGGAAACAAACATTCAGCTAGATGTATCGATTCTCCTACCGATATCTGTGTTCCTTTAATTCAAAAGAAGTGAGGAATGGATCTTACCTACTCAGCGAACATGTGTCTGTTCTTCCTCGACTCCCTTAGTGCAACTTCTCTTCCAAAAGCCTCCTCAGACTTTTGCAAAAAGACTCCAGGAGGCCTCCCTTGCCAGGTCGTCAGACCTGTCTGAATCCCAGCTAAAAGTCATTCTGAGTCCCCTCTATATTTGACAAAAGTGGACTCTTGACAAGTGCAAAGGCTAAATTATAAATACCAGTGTTTTAACTTGCTGTGTAAAAAAGGGTATAATAAAAATTATTGCAGAAGGTACTGTAAAATGAAAGACGAAAAGTGCCTAATGCCGTGGCTAGCATGTGGTTGGCATCCAGTGAACATTAATTCCCTTCTCCCTCTCTCTTCCCTATCAGTGTCCGCCTGCTTCCTTTTACCTCCTTATGTCAGTAGGAAAGGTCATTGCAATGTTCACTGGGCACTTCAGCTCTTTGGTTCATGACCCTGAATGCTCAGTAAAGGACGTTAAAGAACGCATCCATGTCCAAGACCAAAAGAAGCCACAAATGTCACATATTTTTATTTTAATTCAATTCACAAGTTGTTCAGCCAGAAAACTTGAATCTATAGCAAACCAGGCCCAATTTGTTCAGATGCTTGCTTCATGGATCTGTGCATTATCCTGTAATAACGTACTCGATACTGTTCGCTTGGCATGGAGCAGAGGTTCCAAGTGATGCAGAGATACTAAGAGGGCATCCAGTCTGCAGCGTGACCAAGGGACCTTATCCGAGTGTTTTGCAGCAGCATCCATTCTGCGCAGAGGCAGGGAAGATGGCGGCCTATGTGGCGTAGTTTGATAAGATCAATGCAAGGACCTCTCCTTCACCTTTTACTTTTTCTGCCTTGAGAGATCATGTGCTGAAGTAGAAGCAGCATCCAACTGACGGTCAGAATAGGGGTTTGAATTTTGGTTCCATCACCGATTAACTATACGATCCTAGGCAAATCGTTCAACCTCTCTAATCCTCCACCCTTCCTAGCAAAGTGGGTTGTGAAAATTAAAGGAGAAAACTTCTGTGAGAGGATATGGTACGTGGTAGGTTTCAATTACTGCATGTTTTTTCTCCCGCCAAAACAATAAGAGCACCTACTGTGGACCAGGTATTTTCAATATGTTAGGTCATTAATTCTCACCATAAAATGCAGTGTGGGTAGAATCTCCAGCTACAGATGAGAGAGAGCTCTGAAGCCCTGAAAGTCTAAATAACCTGCCCCAAATCACACATTGGCTAAGTGGTGGAGCCAAAATGTGTACCCAGGTTGGTTTTATTCCATATCTTTCTAACCACGGACATACCACTTATCAGGGAGAATTTTTACTATTCCTGGCCTAAAATCTTTCGACTCTATCACATTTTCATTTTCATAGGAAGTAAAGTCTTAAACTAAATGGGAAGCCTTCATAGTGGCATTCCAGGTATCAACAAGTTAGATGAGGATATTAACCCATCAACCAAAGTAAATTTGACCTATAAGACATCGATGGGCACTTTGGTAAACCCACTCTGCCCAGAGATGGATCATGGGGAAGTAAGAGTCCACACAGCTTCCCTTGCCCCTCAGGCCCTTCTGAGGGGTCCACTCCTCTTTTCTCTTGTAGACCCTGGCATGGGGCCCACCCTCCCTCTATGAAATCCCAGCAGAGTAGGGCAACATTTTTCTTTCTCTCCCGTCTGTTGCCTTCCAAACAATACAAATCCCTTTTGATTTCTTTATGCCACAGAGAAACAGAAAAGGGTTAATCCAAAGGTGAACTACTTGATAAATGATGTAATGTTAGGAAAACCCCCAAAGCTATGGTGGGCATCATCCCTGCTGACATGTAAAGGTTGCTGGTCTCATTTCTCTAGTCCCCTTGCCAGGCATACTCTCAGAGCCTCCTTGGGAACACCCAGCGTGGTTTACATTCCATTTATCCTTTTCCCCTTCCTATTCTCTGGGAGAATATCTCCCAGCTTCACTGATGTCAGGCCAGGCGTGGCATCCAGTAGACCTGGTTTGAGTCGTAGCTCTGCCCTTTGTATGACTTTTGGTATTTCATCCCTCTGAGCCTCAGGTTCCTCCTTCCCCAAATGGCATCTCCTCCTGCCTTTGTTATGAAGATCAAATAAGAACACACGGGAATGTCCTCAGCCCAGTGCCAGCACATGCTAAACAATTAATAAGTGTGAGCTACTAATAATAACTACCATCCTGTAGGAAAATCCAGATGAATGTCTCCATGTCCCCCCCTCCTCTGGGGAACTACAACAACAACAACAAAAAAGAGCTGGCCAACCCAGACCCCACCCCAGAGTTCAGAATCAATCACTATTCTATATCTTCATGACAAAGGGAAAGAATCATATTCAAAAAGATAAATCATTTCATTCATGAAAAAACACATACTAGTCAGAGACGGAATGATTGAAGGACTAGAGGGGAGTCTGTAAAGAGACTGAGGACATAATATATCGCCACAATGACATTGGGTAAATTATTGTGTTGTTTTTTTTTTTTTAAAGGAAGTCAGCAGACAATCGAGTGAAAGATTTGTCTGGGTTTTTTCCTCTGCTTTTTCTTCTTTGATCTGCGATCAACGGGGCTGTTCTATGAAGAGCTGATTTCTGAGGCTGCTGATGAGCTGCAGGTGGCTTTCAGAGCCATCATGTGATCATTTATCATTCTCCATGACATATTTGGCCAACTCTCAGGTGGAAGTTTTGAAACCTTTTTGGCTGATTTATGAATGCAAAATGTGACAGGTACATCCTAGGTCTTTATTTGCGGCTAAAGGATGGCCCTGCCTGCTTTAAGCATGAACCCACTCAGATACTTATCAAAACGTTTAGGGTTGCTAATGGGGACGGTGTCTGCAGACCACCCCCGAGGTCACCCAAACACTGCAAATCATTTACAAATGAACAGCTGTGTTCTTTACACAACATGACTGTGTGGGCAGAGACAAAAAAAGCATATATTTTCAAAATGTCCCTGGTGAGTGGGATGCTATTTTTGTGATTCCTGTAACCATTCGGAGCATGATTATTTTTCCATATGTGTCATATATATTAGTAGGAAAGAATCGAGGAAAATCAATGAAATGCTTTTTATTTTTTGTGGGAATCTTAAGTACTACCCGAATTTGCTAATACATGAGTTCTGGCCTTGAAATTTCTTGAGATAATCCTTTAGGTGAATTACTCAGTAATTTAAAATATTTAAGATTTTTCAGATTAAAATGACTTTTATATTTTCCCAACCCCAAATTCCCATATTCTTTGAGCCCAAACTGATACTTACAGGATCGCCATCGCCTGCTAAGTATTTTTTTGGATCAGCCCGCCCAATAGAACTTTCTGTGGTGACAGAAATGTTCACTCTCTGTGCTGTCCAATAGTTAGCAACTAGTCACGTGTAGAACTTAATTCTTAGTTTAATTTTAATTATTAAAATTTCAATTTCAGCAGCACATGTGGCTGGTAGCTACTTTATTGGGCAGAGCAGGTTCGGAGCGTTCGTGGGAGGGATGTCAGAGGACCTGGGTGTTCTGAGCTTGACTGAGGTCAAGAAGAGCCTCACGGCCTCTCTGGGTCAGGAATGAGGAGCAGCGTTGCAGTGTGCCTACTGGCTCCCACCTCTCCAGCCTTCCCCAAGGCCCAAGCCTTGTCTCACAGTCCTGACGTCTTCCCTGCAACCCCTAATGCGATGCTCCTCCCTTCTGGGTACCTGTAAATCATCATCCCTGCCCCTTTCCTCGTACTCTTGCGAGGCTGCCTTGCAAAGCAAGCTTTTATTTATGAATTTATTTACTTACTTACTTATTGGATGCACCGTGTGGCATGCGGGATCTTTGTTCCCCGACCAGGGATCGAACCCGTGCCCCCTGCGCTGGAAGCTTGGAGTCCATTGGATGGCCAGGGAAGTCCCCATAGCGAGCTTTCCTCCTGTAGGTCAACACTCTGTGTCCCCCTAGACTGTAAGGTCACTGGAAAGTCGTGTCCCAGTACAGGGAGAGGAACCAACCCAGGTAAAAACGAAGCAGAAAGACCACATGCCAGGGCTTTTGAAACTCACCCGGAACTCATCTTGACCCGCTTTGTACCCTCTTCCCTCCCTACACCACATTTATTTCCCTTTGCTTTTTAGGAGGTCATTTTTTTTTTTTACCCCATCATCCTTTCTCCTATTACTGTCTGCTGGCTTTGACCCTCCCCCTCAGTTCCCAGGCTAGGACCTCTCTAGTTTCTGGTGCCTTGTGAATTTCCCACTGTGCTTAGTGGGACCTGACCCCTTCAGAGAACACAGGTGTCCTCCTGAGTTCTGAGCTGGGGCCAGACCCGGCCGAGGTGCCTGGGACTCTGGGGTTGTCTGCCTTCCCCATTTGATATAGGGGCCCATAAATACTTGTTGAGAACTTAAAAGACAAAAATCTTTTTTTTAAAAGACCTTCTTATTTTGTTTTGTTTTGGATTGCGTGTTTTACCACACGCAGTTGGTTTGAAAAAGCAAAACCAAAAGAAATGGAACATGGGGGGGATCTAAACACCCAATCTGTTTTCTCCGCTTTGACCTGCAGTGAGGTTCCTGAGCCATCATGTTCTTTGTGTCGAGCAATAGTGTAGCGTGTTGTGGGAAAGGTAAACCCTTACGTAAGATAAGGAAGCCCATTCATTTGTCTTCAGTGTATGGGCAGGGTAGTCCCAAGGGAATGAGATTTTCCACTGTTAAGGGTCAGGAAACGTGTTCATGGAGATGAGAGGGGTAGTGTTGCCAGGTTGGAAGGGTGAGCGTATCCTCGGGCTGTATTTTATCAGACATTTGACCAGAGGGTCAATGCTTTGGACATAACGTGGAAAAGTGCTATCAGAGGCTTCCCAGGGCAATTCTTAATCAGGGAGAAATTTTTTTCTGAAATTTAGGTAACATTTAATCCTTCCTTTGAATGGAGTGCCCACTTGTAAGGCACTAGATGGTCTTATATAAAATATGTACATGCACACACACACACACACACATAGATGTATGTGCTCATAAATATATTTACTGGAGTAATGGATGACTCTTAGCACACTCGGGGGTGCAGAAAAATGTGTTTTTCTTATTCTGCCTGTTACTGATAGGATTTCCCTATGAGGCCCCTTCCTATGGGAGGTGGGGAGCCCAGAAGGGACTCAATTTAGTCTAATCTGGAAGTCTTGTTCTGAGCTGATAATTTGAACAGTCTCTCCAGGTAATTTTGTTCCTTTGGGGTAAATGCTGCCTTTTCTTTTCTGCCCCTCCCCACCTTGAACCACATGTCCTTTGGGTATATGGAGAGAGGGGTGTGGCTTAGGTGACCTGAGGGCAGTGGAGGGAAGGTGGGTACTTCTGCATCCACAGAGCATCCTCTGGGGGCTCCCTGGCCTCTGGTACAGTGAGGCAGGACTGGCATGTCTGGGACTGGTACCACCGACAAGGAGCTGATGAGGTTGTCCAGATAGGTTGATGGGCTGGCGTCCATGCTGCAGTCATTGGCTCCCACATTTTGCATCTGTTTTCAAAGCTCCAACACATTGTTAGGGACCCCAACCTTCTGCTGGGCCATCTGGGCTTGCAACATCTCCAAGACCCTCACTAGGGCCTCAGAAAGTCACAGGAAGCCAACTCCTGCTGTTAGAGCTGGGCAGCCCATCCAACAGCGTTCTGAGGGGCTATTGGGGGTGTCTCAGTCTGACAGCTCAGGCTGCCATAACAAAATTCCTCAGACTGAGTGGCTTAAATGGCAGAAATTTATTTCTTCAGAGTGCTGGAGGCTGGAAGTCCAAGGTCAAGGTGCTGGTAGGGTTGGTTCCTGGTGAGACCTCTCTCCTTGGCTTGCAGATGGCCACCTTCTCACTGTGTCTTCATATGAACTCTTCTCTGTGTGTGTACATCCCTGAGGTCTCTTCCTCTTCTTTTGAGGACTCTGGGAGTGACCTTAATTACCCCCTTAAAGGTCCTCATTCCAAATACTGGCACATTGGCGGTTAGGGCTTCAATATGTAAATTTATGGGGGAACACGATTCAGACCATAACAGGGGACTTCTTTTGGATGCTTCTTCCACTGCACCTGTAGGAGCTGCCACTGGCTCTCATGTCTTGCTCTCTGTGTCCTCCACACCCATCTGGAAGTTTCTAGGCTGCCTGCGACTTCCAGAGAAGTATTAAAAATGAAGATACTTTGCTATCCTTGTCTCTCTCTCTCTTCCTTCCCACAATCACTGAAGAAATTCTATCATCTGGGTCTTCCAGTCTTCATTCCTCATAGGCTGAAAACATCTAGATATGTCTTTCTTTCTGAATAATGCTGGCTTTCCAGTTTCTTGCCAAACTAAAATCCATTGTGACTTTTCTCTGTTGGGAACCCACACTGAAGCACCGAGACCCATGGTCTGGAAGTCCCAGGGACAAGGAGGGTCACAAGGCGAGAAATGTCTTTGAAATGATCTTTTAAAAAGTCACATATCGACATTATATTTATGCACAAACATGATACTTTCAATGCTACATATTTTGCTTCCCTCAAATTCAATGGAATTATTTATGTAAATATTCCAAGTCCTGAGGGATAGGGGTGTCCTAAAGGAATTTGTTACATTTGCTTCTGGGCTCTCCCCTGTCCCTCAGGCTCCTCGAAGTGAACTGAGGCTGTGTGTTAGGTGGCACCTTTCGCGGTTCTTACGTGTGAAAACATGAGGTCTCAGGAGAACACGGCATCCTGTACTGTCAGCCTTCAGGGCTCCCCGCTTCTACCCGTGCTGTTCTCACCCCCAGGCCCACTGATGCCTCCGCCTCCTGACTTGACATTTAAAAAGAGACGATTGTTTTAAATGGTACCATGTCCACTTGGTTCAAAATGCAGAACAATAAAAGTGACTGTGAAAAGGGTTTCTTCCACCCTGTCTCTATCCCCCATCTGCCTCATCCTCCCACACTGTCCCAAATAGGTAACCATTTGTATCATCTTTTAGTGTGTGTGTGTGGGGGGAGGGGGAGTTTGAAAAGCACATGGAGCAAATATGAATACATATTTTTATCTTCCCTGCTTTCACACAGGAAAGGTTACATACTCCACAGACTGTTTGGTACATCGCTTTTTTTCATTTCAGTTTTTGGAAAATTTTCCATATTAGTACATAGAAAGCACGGTATTTTTCTTCTTTTTTAATAAAATGGTTGCCCAGTATTCCATTCTTTGGCTGTTTTAGCTATTTCACTAGTCGTTAGCTATTCAAATGATTTAACCATAAACTATTCAACTAGTCTTCGCTTAAGAAACGGATTATTTCCAATCTTTGGTATAAACAAAACTGCAGTGGATAACCTCATGTCATCTTGTACCTGTGCAGGTATGTCTATAAGGTAAATTCCAAGAAGTGGGATCGATGGGGCAGGTCCATATTCTTCAGTGGTTTTGCTAGCTACGGCCAGTTGCTTTCTCCAGAAGTTGTACCAAGGTGCACTCCTACCAGTAACCTCTGAGATGCAGACTTGATCCAGTCACACATTTCTCAGATAACTTAGATTTTGGGTCTTCAGTGTGACAGGGACAGAGCCGAGTCTGATGGAGGCAGCAGGCCGGGGAGGAGCCTTCCCCTCCCTCCCCTGCGTCGGCACTGGACTTACAGACCTCCAGTTTTGGTCTTATGCGTGGAAGCACCCCCATGCTGGAGGACTGTGAATCACCCAGGTTGAGGGGACTTACCCCAGACCTCTCGCTCTGAGCCCTCACAGCTGCTTCTTGTGGCTTCTTTTTTTTTTTAATTAATTAATTTTATTTATTTACTTTTGGCTGCATTAGGTCTTCGTTGCTGCACACGGGCTTTCTCTAGTTGTGGCGAGTGGAGGCTACTCTGTTGCAGTGCCCAGGCTTCCACACTGCGGTGGCTTCTCTTGTTGCGGAGCACAGGCTCTAGGCACGTGGGCTTCAGTAGTTGTGACACATGGGCTCAGTAGTTGTGGCTCTCGGCCTCTAGAGCACAGGCTCAGTAGTTGTGGCGCATGGACTTAGTTGCTTTGCAGCATGTGGGATCTTCCCGGACCAGGGCTCGAACCCGTGTCCCCTGCGTTGGCAGGCGGATTTTTTTGCGGTACGCGGGCCTCTCCATGTTGTGGCCTCTCCCGTTGCGGAGCACAGGCTCTAGGCACGTGGGCTTCAGTAGTTGTGACACATGGGCTCAGTAGTTGTGGCGCATGGACTTAGTTGCTTTGCAGCATGTGGGATCTTCCCGGACCGGGGCACGAACCCGTGTACCCTGCATCGGCAGGCAGACTCTCAACCACTGCGCCACCAGGGAAGCCCTGACAGGTGGATTCTTAACCACTGAGCCACCAGGGAAGCCCTCTTGTGTCTTCTTGATGGCTTCTGACCCTGACTGCCCATCCGTTCTGCGGGGGTTCTCTTGGTCACCGCTCCAACCGCACTTCTGTGTCATTGTTCAGCCTTGGCCTCTGCTTCTCCTCAGGGTGAGAGACGGTCAACCTTTCTGTCTGGGTGTCTCTGGCAGGAGGGCCAGCGAGGACCCAAGAAAACAGAGTCTGACTAACACACACCAGAGCAAGTATCCTGGCTGTCTCCACCTTAGGCTGTTGGAGCTGCCTCAGGCCTGTCTGGGCTCGCCCTCCAAGTCTGTGCTTCAGCACTAGAGGAGGGGTCCCAAACTGAACTGCATACGGGGCCATCCAGACAAAGCACAAGAAAGCCCTGGGCTGGGTGTGCCTGGAGAGAAGCAGAGAGTGCTATTCGAAGGCTCTGGCAAACTGCCCTCTTATAAGCATCCTGGGCCCAGGAAGCCAGAACATTCGATATTTGCAAGAGAAGCTGGAAACCTAGATTTTTGCGTTAAATTCTACAATCTGTAAATGTTGGCAACTAATTCCTATTGAAATAATACCACCACTCCTAACAACTGGAGGGACTCCATATAGCATATCCGAGAGTTGGGTTTGGTCTGTGGCTACAGCTGGCACCTCTGGCTTAGCTCAATGTCTGGCTTCTCAGTAACATCCCAGACTTTTCATGTCCTCAGGCCAGGACCCACTACCAGCCTGGACACAGCGTTCAGCTGCTGCCATGCAGACCTGCTGTCCCCAAGGTGCTGTTTGTTAATATTATTGGCTGGAAATAACTTTTCCAGGATGACAGTCTCTTCTGTAAAATCTTGACAGTAAAGCCAATCCACTGGCACTTGGCTGTGGTGAAGGACAGTGCAGCGTTTACTGCAGGGCACCCGGCAAGGAGTCCACGTAGCTAGTGCTTGAAAGACCCCAATTCCCCGAAAGCTTTCAGGGAAAGTTTTATAAAGACAGTGTGGGGAAGGGGGTTTGTGGGGGGTGTGATCAACTCGTGGGCATTCTTCTGATTGGTTGGAGGTGAGGTAATTGTGAGTCAGCATCATCAACCTTCTGCTTCCAACTGGTCTGGGGTCTGTGTGCTTGTGGGGAGCATACAGTTAACTTCTCCCACTTGGTGGGAGTTTCAGTATCTGCAAAACAGCTCGAAGGACATGACTAAGAATATCATCTATAGCCCTTGAGGAGGAACTAAAGGTCCTTGACTTTGTATAATGGCTAAACTATTATCATTTTGTCTTGCTTGACTGTTTTCCTTTCTTTCTGTATTTCTCACTTCTCTGATTAAATTTGTTCTTTGGAGCCCTGGAAAGGCCTAGGAGGCTAAAGTTTTTCACAGACAGGAGGCAGGCAGAGGACATGGGTGGAGGGGGTCTGTTCTGGGAAGACCCCATAGAGTCCTGCATGGTTACAAAATTACAATAAAAAGTCTTGTGACTTCCAGGAATGTTTACCTGGGAAATCCCAGTGCCCCACCCACCCCTACCATGTCTGTTTGCGCTGAGGCTTGGTTTCTCCTCTTGAGGGCGTACAAAGGGTCTCTCCCTTTTGCATTCATGAATAGACAAAGACTGCTTCTCAAAGGCAAGATCAACATCATCTTACATGTCTCTGGCCATCTTCACCACTGCTTTCAGAGCCCGAAGCCATCTTGTCTTGAGTCACAGCCTCACCTTGGTTCTTTCTAGAATAGTCTTTTGACGAACTCTTTGCTTGATCCTGCCTCTCCTCTTACCTCCTCCCTGGAGCAGCATTTTCTTTCTTCTGGGAGGTAGAGCCCAGTAATGGAAAGAATATTTTGATTCTGCAGCCTGTGCTCTCTCCCCAAGCCTCAGTTTCCTCAGCTGTAAAATGCTGTCATTAACAGCACCCTCTTGGTTTCTCAGAGTGGTAGTGAGAATCGAATTGCTATATGTGGAAATGCTCTGTAGACTGAAAAGGGTTACAAAGAGTATATATTTTTCTTCCTTATTTTTATATGTGGCCCAAGACTGTTACAGCTGCAAAAAGGAAACATTGAAGACATAAAAAAGGGACTCGCGATCTCATTATGCTAACCCACGCAGTTACTGTTTTCTGGTATTTTGTATTCTCTTCCTGTTCTTATCCACATAAAAACAATCAGAGGTGATCCTGAGCTGAATCACTTCTCCCTCTAGGCTGCTCTCTGCCCTTCTGTTTTCCAGCATATGGGAGGGAGCAGAACCAATCCCTTCGGAAGATGCTGGGTGAATGATTTATCTCTGAGTGTTTTTAAAGAGATCAGACATTTTATGCAGAATGATCAGCCTAATGCAGAGTTTGCCTAACACCAAACAGATACACAACCAACAAAGAAATAAACACTCAAAAAAGACTTCTTCACAGCGATAATTAATTTTTCCAAGTATCTCATAGTTTTTAAAGTGTTTTCATATGTATTAACTCTTTCTAACCTTTTAACAGTGCGGGCAGGCAGATAGGAGAGAGCCCATATATTTATTTTTATTTTCCAGTTGAGGACGAGAAGCCCAAAGAGGCTAGGTGATTTGTTCAAGGTCATGGTTAGTTTGTGCTAGGGCTGGGCTGGGAACCCAGATTTGATAGATTCTTTTCTTGATCTCTAAGTTTCTGTTGATTTAATTCTTCATTATAATCTCTGTGCTCAGGGACTATATACCAGTACTCCTTTTGTATCCATCCCTCCATGGTATCTCTCAATAAATACTTACTGATCATTTGTTTAATAAAGTATACTTGGAAGCCACCTGTATGGTTATCTGAATCTCATAACAGTTGTCAGATATAACTTACTATAACCCTTTCTAATGAACCCCAGTGAACTATAAATCTGGTGGCTTTGCATTTGCTTGGAAGAAAAGGGTCACAGACTTGAGATCTAATAATTCAGATCTAATAGTACCCTACTTTGTATGTTATTGTAAAATTTGCCAACTACTTTCACATCTTTTATTTCACGGTCCTCACTGCATCTCTTTGAAGTGGTTATGACATCTCTGAAGCCCGGATGCATCTGGGTCTGCCACCCTTCTGGGGTCACATTTCACTTGAACATCCAAGTAAGAGGACTCAAGTCTCCTTTCTGTGTGGTGCAGAAGGGGCCACCCAATGGTTTCATGAATTTCCAGGGGAGACAAGCTTGGGACAGAGGAGTTTAAGAGATGAGTTCTGCCTCAGAAGGGGCCCTTGTCAGGGAGGTTTACAGCCCCCTGCTCAGCCTACCCTGCTGCCATCTGCTTGCAGGATGCTGTATGACCCACAAGAGTGCTGTGGGCCAGCCCGTCATCCTGTCAACAGCCTTTCTTCATCCTGACAATTTACCACTCATACCAGACTGATGTGTATTGCCGACTTTATTGAAGTTTGGGGGGAAGTGGAAGGTAATTACACTGCAGGTAGAAAACCACCTCAACTTGCATGCAGATCTTCTTGTTGATAGAAAGCTACTAAGCACTTTTCACTGCAAGGGATTTCTTATTCACTTGCTGCCATATTGTCAGAGCCTTCTCGCTGCCTACAAGGTGTCCATCTTTCCTTTCTGATGGACCCCTTTATTCTGGGCTTAAATTTTCTCTTACTTTGATTTGCAGAACAATTCCTTTTTCCACTTTTTTTTAACCTTCTCTTTTCAGACAATGCTCTGGAAGTTCTCACCTTTGATTCTCAAAGAAGCTTATTAAGGAATTTTCCTAAATAGAGAACTATCACCCCAGATTTGAATTCCTGATTATACAAAAGTGGCTGCAGCTGATTTTTATGGTAAGTACTGGTTTTGCTTTTCCTTCTCATGAATAACTATTTCCATTTAGCAGATGAGGAAACTGAGGTTCCGAGACTATAAAAGACTTATACAAGCACCAGAGCTAGCAGTGGTGGTGCTGAGACCTTGTTTTTCTGCTCTACCCTTCTGTTTTACAAGAGACTTCAATGTTAACTGTTTGTTTTCATAATATCAAGCTGTATCTTAATTTACTTTTCTCCATTAAAAGTTATTACCTCAAAGAACACTTTGCATTGACTTTCCATTGCTCAGAATTCAAGGAGCAACATCTCAACCCTAAGGAGCAATGGATGTCATGGCCGTTGTTCACACAGCTGAGTCAGGCTGTTTATACTCCTTGTAAAAGTATTTGTCTCATTAATCTTCACCTCAACCACCTAGCCCTGTTGCCAAGGTCAAAGATGCAGGTGAATTGCAAATATGTCCTTGTGCACACAAAACACAGTGCCCACACCAGTTTTGTTTGAAGTGGCAATGAAAATTGAGGGCTCAGAAGCTGGAGATAAGAGAGATGGGAGGCCCACCTTCTGCAAACATGCAAGGTGGCCCGCTTTTCGTAATACTGGAAACATATGAGTGTTACCCAGGCACGGAAAGTCCTGTCCATCTAGGGAGGGTAATAACTGGAAAAGAAAGTATCACGGCAGGTCACTGATTTGAGGGCTAAGCTTAGGAGAAAGAAATGAGGAAAAGGATCCTTAGAGGTAGATTATACAGTTTTTTAGGAGAAAGACACAAGTATCTGCCTTTAATTTGGTTTTCTTATTCCACAATTATCCACTGGGCCAGGTACAGTGTTAAATACAGGAGAAGCAATGATGACAAGATGCTGAGCTTGCTTTATGGAGCTGAGGGTAAACAGGTTATGACTGCTCAGATGTGCTGACAGGTGGTAGGAGAGAGGTAGAAATCCAGGGTGCTGTGACAGCCCAGAGAAGCACAGTTTTAGTGGGCAGAGAGAGCTTCTTTGAGGAAATGTAACCAAGTAGGACCCTATGGTGCCTTCCTGGAACAGACCGCCATTCCCCATGCCCTCTGCTTGCCTCTTACTTGTAGAAAAACTTTAGCCTCCTAGGCCTTCCCCGAGTTCCAAAGAGTAAATTTTATCAGAGAAGGGAGAAAATGTAGAAAGAAAGGAAAACAGTCAAGCAAGACAAAATAATAATAGTTTAGCCGTTAAACAAAGTCAAGGACCTTTAGTTCCTCCTCAAGGGCTATAGATGATATTCTGAGCCATATTCTTTGATCTGTTTTGCAGATACTGAAACTCCTACCAGGTGGAAGAAGTTAAGTGTACGTGCCCCACAGACCACTGGAACCAGAAGGTTGATGATGCTGTCTTCCAATTACCTCACTATCAGCCAATCAGAAGAATGCCCATGAGTTGATCATATACCCCACAAACCACCCCCTCCCTCACCCTGTCTTTATAAACCCTTCCCTGAAAACCGTTGGGGAGTTCAGGCCTTTTGAGCCCTAGCTACCTGGACTCCTTGGTGGGTGCCCTGCAATAAATGCTGCACTTTCCTTCACCACAACCTGGTGTCAGTAGATTGACTTTACTGTGCACGGGTGAGAAGACTCAAGTTTGGCTCAGTAACAAATGCAAGCTGGTATTTGAAGGATGAGTAGGAGTTTGGAAGTGGGTATCCCAAGCAAATGGGACAGCAAAGTTCAGAGGTTGGAAGAGGAGTGGTGAGTGAGAGCAACTAGGTGTGGAGCTGGTCGAGAGCAAGGAGAGAAAATGTGGGTTAGTTTTGGACATGTTGAGATTGAGATGCTTTTGGAGCATCTAAATAAAGATGCTCAGCGGAAAAATAGAGCAGACTAAGGGTAAAATGTGGGCTGAAGAGTCATGACCACTCAGCCCTGGAAGCATTGGGAGTTGAAGCAAGCACCCAGGATGTGTTATGTAGACTGGGATGAGGAACCCTGACATATAAGAGATGAACAGAAGTGAAGTCCCCAAAGGAGACTGGGGAAAGCAGGTCACAGTGGTGGGAAGGGGAATGGCATGATGCTGCCCTGCTTGTTTTTCACTTGGGGGAATTAGCACTGCATGATCTCAGTAAGAACCTTCAGATGGGCTGGCCCAGGAGATGTCACAAGCCAGGCAGAGCTGGTGGGATGCAGCAAACATGGCAAATCTGCTGGCCAGATTCAGCTTCATTTTGAGACCCCAATGAAATCAGTTCATTGATTTCACTGATGAAGAAACTGACAACCATTGTTTGGTGACTTTCCTGGTCACTGACCTTGGGTCATTGTCAAAGCAGAGGGAAAACACACGCCAGTCCTGAGTGCTTTCCCATGCCCCACACTGCTTCAGTTTAGAGCAGACATCTGCAGGCCCCAATTCTGTGCCAGGTTTCAGGTGTGATGGGGAGGATGCTCATTTATCTGCGGGGATAAAGTCATTAAAACTCTCCATGCTGCACAAAGAAATAAGGTTTTTCATGCACCCCTTTCTGTTTCTTTTATGAGCAGAGGATAGCGTGTTTGCTTTTCCTCCACTTGGTAGAGATGGTATCCTCATACCCGAGACTCAGAAAGCAGTGAGGCAGAACATTCCAGAGGCTACCAGAAACCACAGCTGGAATCCTTCAATAACACAGACCTTCACATTAGAAAGAGAGTAATATTCCCACTCAACTCCACTAGCACTTTGGGGGCTAGCACTGTGTAAAAAGTGTTTTTAGTTTCTTTTCATGGGAATGCAAGAGGTTGAGGGTGACCAGGTGCTTCATAGTAGGGCAAAAATAATACCACACTTATCTTTTACGTCTTGAGGAACACCTTCAAACTCTTCATAAGCCACCGCAGCTTTGGAGTAAACAACAAATGATTTTCTCTCGAAGTCCGCCAAGCATAGCTGGGCCCCTTTGCATCCTCTGAGGTTGCGGGGAAGGGGCCAGAGCTTTGATGGCCTGGAGAAACATGAATGGACACAGTAAATTCCTTCAATCTTTCATGCTGTGAATAACAAAGATTCCACTGTATGGAGTTGCTAGATCTGGCTCTCCTTACAAAAATCCTTCGCTAAACTGGATTTCTCTTTGGTCTCAGGCAGGACAAGCCCATTCTATACACTGCCCTGGGCACGGAAACAGCACACTTTTGTCTTTCCTTGTGCTCTGTCTTCCTCTCTGATTTCTGTCTAATTCTTGTGCAGTTGAGTTTGGGTCCCAGGAACCTGTGAAGCTGGGGAGAACTCTCGTTTAGAAGTGAGCATGCAAATGGCAGTGGAAATATACTACCTCCCTCCCTCTTTCCTTCACCCTTCTCTCCTGTTACAAGGCAAGGGCTCCCTGCCTAGGCCCAGAGAGCACTGGGTTTTGAGAAGAGTTCTATTGTGAGATCTACCAGGAAGAAGATAGGAAGCAAAGCTCTCAAATCTGTCTCCTGGAGCCAGGGTTCAGTGTGAAATGTAAGGAGTGGCAGGGGGTAGGAGGTGGGGGTGGAGATTTCAAACTTGGAAGCTGATTGGCTGGTCCTGAGTAAGTCCATATAAGCTCCTCCTGTTGCTGGAAGTCGATTTTCCTTATTGAAGGACTTCTCACTTCTTAAAGGACTCCAGGGGCAACATTACTATTCTGGGAGCTCTGTAGATTGAAGATTCCTCCCCCTCCCCTCCTGCCTCACTGTTATGTTTTGTTTTTATTGCTTTCACTTTTGTCTTCCCTTTTCTCACTTCTCTTTTCTTGCTTTCCTCTTCTCACTTCCTTCTCTTACTTCCTTATTTTTCTTCCCTTTTTCTGCTTCCATTTTTCCCTTCCCTTATCTTTCTTACCCCCTTTTGCTTCTCTTTTCTTGATTTTGTTTCTTACTTCCCTATTTTCTTTCCTTTGTATCTTTGTTTTCTCTCTTTTCTCGCTTCTTCCTTCTTCCTTCCCTTTTCTGGCTTCCTCTTTCTCACTTCCATTTTCTTTCTTAGCATTTCTTTCTTCCCTTTTTACTTCCCAATTTCATTCTTCTTGCCTGTAGTTTTCACTGCTCTTTCCTCACTTCCCTTTTCTTCCTCCCCAGCTTGCTACTCTTCTCTTGCTTCCCTTTGCTTCATTGTTTGTTTCACCTTTTTGTGCTTCCCTTTCTTATTTCCATATTTTGCTTCACTTTTCTTTCTTGTCTTTTATTTTCTTTTTACTTCCCTTTTGAAACTTCCCCTTTTGCTTTGCTTTTCTTGCTTGCTGTTCCTCTGTTGTCTTTTCTTGCTTCCTTCTCTAGCTTCTTTTGTTCCTCTGCCACTTCCCATTCTTGTTTGTATTTCCTTGCTTCCTTTTTTTTTTTTTGTGGTACGTGGGCCTCTCACTGTTGTGGCCTCTCCCGTTGTGGAGCACAGGCTCCGGATGCGCAGGCTCAGCGGCCATGGCTCACGGGCCCAGCCGCTCCACGGCATGTGGGATCTTCCCGGACTGGGGCACGAACCTGTGTCCGCTGCATCGGCAGGTGGACTCTCAACCACTGCGCCACCAGGGAAGCCCCTTGGTTCCTTTTTTTCTTCCCTTTTTTTGCTTTGCTTCTCTTCTTCCTTTCCTTTTGTGCTTCCATTTCATTACCTCTAATGTTACCTTTCCTTTTTCATGTTCCTCTGCTCACTTCACTTTTTGGCTTCTCTTTTCTCATGTCTCTCTCCTGACTTCTTTTTCACTTTTCCCCTCACTTCTCTTTCTTGTTTACCACTCTTACTGCCCTAATTTGCTTGCCTTTTCTTGCTTCTTTTTCTTAGTTCTCTATTTTGCTTCCCTATCTTGACTTCTTTTTCTCACATCCCTTTCTCACTCCTTTCTTTCTTTTCTACTCCTGCTTCCTTTTTTTTTCACTTCTTTTTTGCTTCCTTTTTCTGGATGTCCTTTCTTCTTTCCC
>NW_006780942.1:81287-82906 GCF_000442215.2 Lipotes vexillifer
TTCCCTATTTTGCTTCCCTTTCCTTGTTTTGTTTTTATCACTTCCCTTCACTTAATTCCCATTCTTGCTTCTCTTTTTCCCTCTCTCTTTTGTCTTTCCTTCCTTGCTCCTCATTTCTTGTTTCTCTTTTCTTGATTCATTTTTTCTCCTTTGTTCTTATTTCTCCTTTTTGGATTTCCTTTCTTCCTTCCCTATTCCACTTTCTTTTTTTTAGCTTCCCTCTTCTCTGTTCTCTTTTCACCCTTCCCTGTTCTTTTTTCCCCCTTTTACCTCCCTATTATGCATCCCTTGTCTTCCTTTCCTGTCTTACTTCTTTACTTTGCTGTTTTTTCTTGCTGTCCTCATCTCACTTCCTCTTCTTTGCTTTCTTTTTCTCATTTTCATCTTCTTTCTTCTCATTTCTTGCTTCCCTTTCCTACTATGCTATTTTGTTGTCTTTGCTTGCAGTTTGTGCTTCTTTTCTCACTTGCCTTTTCTTTCTTCCTTTATCTTGCTTTCCTTCTCTTGCTTTTGTGTTTTTGCTTCCCTTTCTTTTTTTCTTAATAAATTTATTTATTTACTTTTTGGCTGCATTGGGTCTTCATTGCTGTGCACGGGCTTTCTCTAATTGTGGTGAGCGGGGGCTGCTCTTCATTGTGGTGTGTGGGCTTCTCATTGTGGTGGTTTCTCTTGTTGTGGAGCACATGGGCTCAATAGTTGTGGCTTGTGGGCTCTAGAGTGCAGGCTCAGTAGTTGTGGTGCATGGGCTTAGTTGCTGTGTGGTATGTGGGATCTTCCTGGACCAGGGCTTGAACCAGCGTCCCCTGCATTGGAAGGTGGATTCTTAACCAGTGTGCCACCAGGGAAGCCCCTCTTCCCTTTCTTACTTCCACATTTTGCTTCCCTTTTCTTGTTTGTCTTTACTCCCTTACTTTTTTGCTTCCCTTTTTTCTCATTTCTTTCCTGATTCCCTTACCTTGCTTCTCTTTCTATCTTCCTTTCTTCCCCTACTTGCTTCTCTCTCATGCTTTCCTTTCTAACTTCCTTTTTTATCCCTTTTCCTTGCATCTCTAGTCTTCCTTCCTGATGTTGTCCTCTTTTCTTGCTTCTATTTTTAACTTCCTTTTCTCCTTTTCCTTTTCTTTTCCCCTTCCTTTCTTCTCTTTTCCTGGCTTCCTTTCTTACATCCCTGTCATGATCTCCTTTATGCTCCTGTTTTCTCCCTTCCCTTTTCTCATGTCCCTTTTCTTACTTTAATTTTCTTGCTTTTATGTTTTTGCCTCTGTGCTTTTGCTTCCCTTCTCTTTCTTTCTTTTCTTTCTTTCTTACGTTTCTTCCCTTTCTTGCTTCCAGTTTTTGCTGTCCTCTTTAGTTCCCTTTTCTCATTTCTGTTTTCTTTATAATTACTTGCTTTTCTTTCTTTGTTGTTGATTCCTCTTTCTTGCTTCCACTTCTTGCTCCCCTTTTCTTACATCTTTTATCTTGCTTATCTTTCTTGCTTCCATTTCTTACTTCCTTTTTCTTGCTTCTCTTTTCTTCCTTCCCCTTTCTAGCTTGTCTCTGTTACTTCCATTTGCCTCTTCTTTGTACTCACATCTCTAGTTTCATGTCTTTTTTTCTTCTTTATCTTTCTCTTTCCC
>NW_006780942.1:82938-109740 GCF_000442215.2 Lipotes vexillifer
CTCTTCTCAGTTCCTTTTTCTTCTTTCCTTTTTCATTTCAATTTTCTTTCTTTTCTTCTTTTTTTTTTTGCTTCTCTTTTCTTTCTCCTCTTTTCTGATTTCCCTTTCTAGTTTCCCTTTTCTTGCATCTCATTTAAAATTTCCTTTTTTCTTGCTTTTCTTCCTTCCCTTTTTTGCTTCTCTTTCTTGATTCCATTTTTTTGTTCTCTTTTCTTGCTTCCCTTTCTGATTTGCTATTTTCCTTAACTTTTTCTTGTTTCTGTTTTATTTTTATTTTTTTATTGTTTCTGTTTTATAACTTACCCTTCTCACTTCCATTGTCTGCTTCCTTTGGCTTCCTTCCCCTTTGTAGTTTTTTCTTCCTTCCTTCCTTCCTTTTTTATGATTCCTCTCACTTCCTTTTTCACTTCCCTTTCATCGTTTATTTTTCTTATTTCTCTTTTTATTCTTGCCCATTCTGGCTAAGCTTTAATGTTTCCCTTTCCTGGTTTTCTTTTTTCTTTCCTTTTCCTCTGCCTTTCTTTTTTCTTTCTTCCCCCATGTTCCCTCTCTTCCCACTTTTCATCCATTTTTCTTCCTTTTTCTTTCTTTCTTTTTTCTTTCACTTTCTTCTTCTCTCTTTCTTTCTTTTTTCATTTTTTTGTTCCTCTTTCTTTCTTCCTTCCTCTTCTCTCTTTCTGCCTTCTTTTCTGTCCACATCCTTTTCATCTTCTTTTTCTCCTCCTCCTCCTCCTTCTGCTTGTGTTTCTTTTTTGTCTTCCTCAGTTTCTGAGCTCTGATAACTATGGGACTCATAGTGCTGTTATTGAAAGAGCTTCTCCCACCCAATAAGCTAGAGCAGCATCAACTCTTGCTTCCACCCCCGTTAACTGTGTGAAGCCAGCAGATTACTCCATCTCTCTGAGCACAGTGTCCTCATCTTTACGTCATCTAGTCACTTGAGTCACCCTGTCTGTGTTAGAATCAAATTAGCCTGAAGCTCATTTACTGTGTACTGGGGGGAACAACACCTCTTTGGATTTTAGATGTGAGGGTTGCTTTGGCTTTCCCAGTGGACTCTGAGTTTTGTGTCCGCTGTGTTGTTCAAAGGATGGCTCTCTTTACAGTCCTACGCCTTTTCTGTTCTAAACTGCAACCCCTCACATCCCAGGCTTCCTTCGGCAAACACCTCTTGCACAGTGTTTTTATTTGTGCTGGTGAATTGGGGGCAAAGAAGGGTTTTACATCTCCATGCAACAGTGTGGGTTTTGTCTCTCTTTAAAGAAGAGGTGGCAAACTTTTGGTAAACAAGCTACGTCTGGCCCAAAAACAAAGGCAGTCCACAGACAGATTGTTTAACTGGCCCAGTGTTGAACACAAAATTTTTAATTAGGTTGAGCATTTGAAAATTACTTGATTTCATATGAAGACTCTGTTTTCTGGCGGCTCTGGTTTCTGAATGATTGGGTGCATCTGAGGGTCATTTGCTCCCTCAGAGGGCCTAGTTGTCCAGTTCACCACACCCTCCCCACCCTCTTTCTTCACTCCTTCTCTCCCTTGCCCAGTGCCTGGAAGCATTGGGGGGAACACTTCTCCACAGCATCCTGTTTGTGATCCAAATCTTCTAAGATCCATTAAACACTTCCTTCCTGGCATGTTACTACCCTTGAAGACACGAACCCAGGACAGACTGTATCTTCTTAAATGGAGAGGAGGGAAAGATTTCATCAGGAGAAAAATATTATTAGGGGGAAAAAAACCCATTTTGCCCTGAGTTATTGCTTGAAATAACAGCATCAAGCCTCACCCTCTTGAAATAATATTTTCCTGTTATCCAGATATCTTATTGGGGTAAAGTGCTGTTCTGGGTGGGATATAAATGCAGGGAAGTAAAACTCTTAAAATACTTAAAGTTTTTAATTAAATATTTATCCTCACTAATTTTAATATTCTTTTATCTTGGTTCTCGTTAAATTCATGGCTTGTTAAATCCTGGCTTGTTGCCTTCAACCAGTTAGCCAAAATTTTCTTATAAAAAGTTTTCCCACGTTGTTGAAGTTGGGATTTCCCTTGTTCTTGTGTAGCCTGATAGCCGTGCCCTGCACAAATACACTAGTCTCTTCCTTGGGTACCATGTATCCAATTGAACCCCTACTGCTCTCTGTCCTCCTTTCCTTTGCCTTTGGTCCCCCTCTCCATAGCATGCACCACCATCTAACATGTTGTATCTTTTACTTTGGAGGGAGTGTTTGTCTCCCTCTGTTAGATGTGAAACCCATGAATGCAAGACATTTGGGGGTTCTGTTCACTACCAGATCCCAGTGCAGTCCTCACTAGGCTCTCAGTAAGGATTTGTGGAGTAAGTGAATCCTGGGCAGAGAGGGAGACCATCTTTCCCTGTCTCTACCACAGAAGAGCCACTCAGCTCTGTCAGTCAGGTCCCAGTTGGAGACACCTTGCCCTCCAAGCTAGGTGACAAGTGGTGAGTTTACACATAGGGGCACTGTTTTCAAAGGTGCAGGTGGGGCTGAAAGACATTAACAAGGTATAACCTGGAACTACTGTTGACTAAGAAAAAATGTACAACCTAAAAGTTGAGAATTACATATGTTTTATTTGGTGGACTTCCTGAGGACTTAAGCCTGGGAGACAGTCTGAGATCGCTCTGAGAAACTGTTCCGAAGAGGTCAGGGAGGAGCAGGATACATAGAAGGTTGAACAAAAAACCCAGGTAGTTGAACATCAAAGATTATTGCTGGGTTTCCCTGGTGGCGCAGTGGTTGGGGGTCCGCCTGCCGATGCAGGGGACACGGAGTCGTGCCCAGGTCCGGGAAGATCCCACATGCCACGGAGCAGCTGTGCCCGTGAGCCATGGCTGCTGAGCCTGGGCGTCCGGAGCCTGTGCTCCGCAACAGGAGAGGCCATGGCAGTGAGAGGCCCGCGTACCACAGAGAGAAAAGAAAAAAAAAAAGAAAAGAAAAGATTATTGCTAATGAAAGAAAAGCAGACATCTCAAGTTAATGAATTTATTGCTCTTCTATGTATCAGAAGATGCAAGAGTCTAAACTCATTGAAATCATTCCTTTGTTATGCATTTTAACTCTCTAGGGCAAATATCCTGGTTTTATCCATCTTGAATCCCTCAGAGTGCACAGTTGGGGGCAGCTGCAGTGGCTGATGACTTGATGGTTGCAACATCCTTGTTTACTGATATGGCACGAAACATTTTTCATCCACACTGGCAACAGCCTTACCACTCCTACTTGGAAGGAAAAAAGGGAGGGAGCTCCTCCCAGATCCTAAAGCACAGCTACTTGCAAAGGAATAACAGTGTGGCCTTGGAAGAGAGACTCAGGCAACCTGAGGAAAGGCTCTGATTTCCAGCCCTCACCTCCAAGTTGATCAAACCCAGTGGAATCAGAAGACAAAATAACCCATTAATATGGTCAGTAAAGTCAGCCCCTGGGGCACAGAGTCTGGTGCAGATTCTGGAGGATTAGTGGAGAGCAACTGGCATAAAACCTCTCCTATTAATAAAGACACAGATGTAGAGAATAGACTTGAGGACATGGAGAGGCGGAAGTGTAAGCTGGGATGAAGTGAGAGAGTAGCAAGGACATATATACACTACCAAATGTAAAATAGATAGCTAGTGGGAAGCAGCTGCATAGCACAGGGAGATCAGCTCAGTGCTTTGTGACCACCTAGAGGGGTGGGATAGGGAGGGTGGGAGGGAGACGCAAGAGGGAAGGTATATGGGGATATAGGCATACATATAGCTGATTCACTTTGTTATACAGAAGAAAGTAACACAACATTGTAAAGCAATTATACTCCACTAAAGATGTTAAAAAAATTTTTTTAAATAAAAATAAAACCTCTCTTATTGTGTTCCCAGAAGACTCATCTTCTTTATCAAGCATAGCTGTGTTTAGCCACCAGCAAAGGGAACTATTGGGATGCTGGAAGGGAGCCTCTTGGTTCTAGGTAACAGTGAGTCAGGAGATGAGTAAGTAAGCAAAAGTCAGAGTGCATTAGCTAGGTGGCTGTTCAAAGTCTGTGTAAACAGCAAATTGGAGAGCGGTCCATAGAGGCTGAGGAGCAGGGTGAAAACAGAGACCAAGAGCCTGGAAGCCACCAACAGTATGGGGTTCCCAGAACAGGGGACTTCACGGCCTGTCCAGCCACCAGCCTGCCCACAGACTGATGGCTGGGCAACTTCGGTGGCCATTGCGCTGCTTTTCCTGGTGCTTCTCTATCCTCCAGCAGCCTGAGGTTTTCTACCGTGTTGCACCTGGAAGGCAGAGCTCTGAACATGAAGGTAGGGGCTGGTAAATGTGCTTCTGGTTGAAAACCTGTCAAGAAAAAAGGCTCTTTCTGTGTGGGGGTAGGAGGCTGAGGATGCACATCAAGGGACTGTCCCACGATTGCAAAGTGAGTTTGGTCTTCTCAGTCCAGTGTCCCTAACTTCACAGCACCGAAGTCACTTTTTTTTCTCAACAACATTCAGGCTGGTGGCTCTTTCCTCTTCTCAAGGCAGAATTCATTGTTTCTTCATCTTTGAGGCCTTTGCTCTCATGTCGGGGCACCTTCACCTTGTAATAGAATCGGTTGTCTGTGGGTCTATACAGTCAAGCATGTGCACATTCACACACACACACACACACACATACACACACACAGACACACACACACACACACACACACACACACACATACCCATACCTCCTTTGAGGGCTTTGTGCATCTCCATTTTCCCATGCGTGAAGCCTGGAACATAATAAGACATTGGTAAATGTTTGTTGCATGAATAAGTGACCTAATGAGAGTTGACCCACCTAGGATTACCTCCGTCTCTGTCCTCTGTGCTCTAGTTCCAGTTCTTACCTGTCTGCTCCCTGTCATGAAAGCTTACATATATGTTTCGCTGCTTCTTCAAGGTCCTCCTGTGTGACTGGCTATGTAATTTGATATTCCAAACCATGGCAATGAAATAGAGGATACAATGGCTTATGAGTTTCCCTGTACTGGTTTTGTAGACAAGTGCTTTTGTTTCTTAATCCACATGAAATGATTTCCCCATGTGCCCTCTTCAGCCATCCAGTTATTTTGTAGTGTTTCTGGTCAAGGGCACTTGTAATTGTCTCCTAAGTGACATGCCTCCGTGGGCCACCTGTGTTTCCTACTTATGGTCATTCTTGAGTTGACTCTTCACTCTGATTGCCCATCTTCCCTCTTCCCCCACCTTTCTTATCCCTGCAACATTTCCCAAACCATAGCAGCTACCTGGGACATGGTAGTTTTGTACTGAGCTTCCCTTCTTGTGTCTGGGTGAATGGAGGCTGCTGTTTCCTACCTTCCTAAAGATACTGAACGGGGTCTTCTGGAATCTCGGAAGGTGGTGAGGGAGAGATCCTTGTGTATTTGTGCGTGTGTGTTAAGACTAAGCTACTCATGTTCTAAAAATCTGATTGTGACCCAAGGAGTAAAGCTCAGCACATGGAGATCAAAATAAACAAAATGAGTGCTTTCCTTTCTAACGTGGTATCAACGTTGGTGTCTACCCAGATCGGAGTCATTTTTGCAGATGTCTGTGCTCCCCCAGTTCACCAGCGTTCTGCCACCTGGTAGCTGATCATTCAGAATTTGCTGATTCAGAGGCTGCTTATAGCTACTGAAATTTTTGAAATTTATTTTTTAATTTTTTTAACATCTTTACTGGAGGTTACAGAAATTTTAATCCACTTGCTGTATATAACTGGTAGCTCTTCTGCTTGTATATAATCCCCCGCAGCAGCTCTCAGCCCTACACGTGCTATGTTTATGACAAGTCATTTTTGCACGTGTAGGATTAAATTATTTCACTGGGGAAAGAACAGAACTAGAAATGGGAACACTGAGGGCTCCAGAAAAAGGGAGAGCAAGGTGACAGCAGCCGTTTTATCTCTTCGGACGCTGCAGGAATCTCTATAAGTTTGCTGGCTTAGAGAAATACTCTAATGTATCAGAATATTTTCCTAAAACTGCCTTGTTCAAAGACCACAAGCCTAAAGGTCTGAACCAAGAAAAGCGCAATATAGAGTCAGGCCTCCGGAAAATTCTTCAGCGGTAGAAATCCTAGTAGATATCCTTCCTCTGATTCTCACAACCCCTTATTTGCGGAAGCACCTGGCATGTTCATTTGTCGTTTTGATTGTCAGTGGTGTCCTCTAAACTCTGGTTTCTTGATGATAGGGATTAGACTTTATTCATTGCAGTGATAAAGTGTGTCAGTCAGAGTACTGATATACTAGCATTTTTCAGACCCTCTTCTAATACAAAGGAGAGAAAGGTAAAAGACACAAAGCACAGCACAGAGAAACACCACAAGAGAAGGGGAGTCTGGGCCCCCTAAGGGTGTACATGTGAGGGAACCAGAGTCTAGCTGAGGCCAGTAGACCTTGGCAGACCATGCTGGGATGGTGTCCTGCTTTAGAAACTTGGTGAGCAGGGGAGGGTACAGCAAAGCAAGCCGTAACCCTAACCTAAGCCAGGAACATCACCTTGGTGCATAGAACATGGTCTGGGTGTCCAAGAGCATCACTCAAAGTCACCATTGACCTGTATGGGACCAGCATTCATTCTGTGACTATATTTGAGGTGGTGGGTTGGATTTATTCCTGCAATATCTTTATTGCCCAGGGAAGTTTCAAGCTCCCGTAGGAATTAACTGCATTCAGAGCATATGATTTTACTTATCTTCAGTGCTGATGACTTTATCTTTTGAGGGCGACTGTGATTTTTGGAAACAACTGAAAGCAATTTGTAGACACATTTGGTGAATGATTTTGGGGAATAGGAGAGAGAACACAATTTTTGTCATTAAGAGTTCTAAACTTTAACATTACAGAACTTAACTTCTAGTTCTGAAGTCAGTTTTAAGGTACAAGCGCTAAAATGTTTGACCCTCAAACCACAGCTTACCATGGTGAGTACTTTGAAGCCCAATATTGTATTTATTGTAGTATAAAAACCTAAGACAAAAAAATTTTATTTAAAAGATATCTATTTATTTATTTATTTTAAAATTACTTTAAATATAAAGTTTAGGTCTTCAGTGTTGGCCCAAAGTATGCTTTCATTGGAATTCACGTTCTCTCTCTTTTTTGTCCCAATCCATTTGTCATTCCTTGGGTCATAACAGCTGTAGTGTTTAAAATGCCCTATGAGTAGAGATAATTACTGCTAACAATAGAACAGACTCTGAGAACCAACAAATTGCAAGAGATGGGGTTGATACCTCGCTACACTTTGATTCCTATAACTTTTGTTACATTATCTAAGCCCTGACCAGGTCTGACTGGGAGGAAACAAAGTCTTTGGTTGGATGTATTCTGTGTGATTAAATCTTCATTAAGAGGATCTGACTCCAGTATGGGTGGGACGGTAGAAAAAACCCAATGGTGTACTCAGGAGACCTGGCTTCTAGTTCTGTCAGTATTTAAAATGATATTACTTTTCCTTCTACTGTTACTACTGTTGCTGCTACTATTACTACTACTTATGTGTTTTAGATGGGCACAAAAAGTTTTATATACTTTGTCTCAATCTTCACACCAGCCCTATGAAATAGGAAGACATCAGTGGACCCATTTTCAGGTAAGTAAAGTGAGTACAAAGTAAACTTTCAAGTAGTCAATCAAGAATGACATTGGGCGAATCACTTTAGGTCCTGGAGCTGGACTCTCTAAGATTCACTTACATTATACATTTTACACTCTTTTCTTTTCATAGGGTGCAATACGTCATTATGTATCAGAGTGTAGTTCTGCATATCATGAGTTCCTCAGAAACGGGATCCTGGGGAAACACTCTCTGCTGGTAAGAGTTATAATATGTGCAACAAGAAAGTTACATAAAATTAAATACTTAAGGAAAAAAATGAAGTCATGTAAGTGTTTGTTTTGAGCATATTTTAGTCTTACTACTTTCCCCTCTCGGCTGGGTAGAACCATTACTCTCATTGGAGAAGTTGCTATGGAAACAAATTTGCACAGTCTCCCTTTGTCATAGTATTTTTCTCAGGCATTCTCTATCTCTCAAAAATATTAACAGTAGTGAAACATACATTCAACCCCAGAGGATTAAAAAATAGAATTTATATTTCTTCTCTCCACCCTCACCCTCCTGCCTTCAAAGGCGTGCCTATGGACAAATTGGTGGCTCACAAATTCTACCAACAATGGTCTATTTTCCACTCAGACAGATGCTGACAGAGGGGCTGCTGTGTTGATGAAGGAAGGGCTGTGACTGCCAGTCTGTGGCTCTCCTGCTGACTACAGTCCCACCTGCAGTGGACACCGGTGTTCTGTCCAGTTTGCAGGATGAGAGCCATTCATCGCACTGGGAGAAACATAAGGAACACAGAATTACTGTTCATTAACATCAAACTGATCAAGCAGGTAGCAGAAATAGGGAGAGAATGATGCTTGTTTTAATTTTAGGGTCCTGATTGCCCTGACCAAATAGGCATTAGGGAAACTTGGGAAGAATCTGGAAACACTGTGTTTATGGGATTCTTAATCTTGGTGAATTTTCATTATGGTCTGATGAGACTACTGTCACATCAAGTCTAACCATCACAGGCTAATGGGGTGTTCCACACTAGGGTTCTTGCTGCTATTTGATCATCTAAAAATTATCTCAAAACTTAGTGATGTAAACTGGCAACAATTTTACTTTGCTCACCAAATTATGAGTCAGAAATTCAAGGCATTTCTGGCTTAGAAGCTCTCACTTGGGACCTCTCATGTGGTTGTCAACAGAGTTTGGCTGAAGTTGCTGTCATCTGAAGGTTTAGCTGGGCTGGGTGTCCAAGATGACTCAATCACAGGGTGGCATTTAATGCTGTCTGTGGGCTGGTCATTCAGCCATGGCTGTTGATTGATAGCCTACAATGTGACCTCTCAGAATGGGGGTTTCAGAACAGCTAGATTTCCAGATTTTTCTGGCACTGACTTCCCCCAGAGAGAGTGTCCCAAGAGAAGTAGGTGTAAACTTCACAGGTTTTGATGACCCAATCCAAGGCTTAGAGCATGACTTCTGTCATACTCTATTTGTGGAAGCAGAAATAATCCTGAGAAGACACTGGAGAGTAGGATGGAGACCCTAATTCTTGATGAGAAGGCTGTCAAAGAGCTCATGGTCATTTAAAAAGCCTTCTAAATAGATGAATTTTCTGAAAAACTGCTGAAGACTTCAAGTGCCAAACTTTTAAAGCTTAACTCTTTCTTGATATCTCAGATCTGCATTAAGAGCATCTGTTAATGCACTGTCTGGAAGTAAGTGTTATCCCTAGGGCATATTGAATAGAATAAAACAATTTTTTAAAAATTAGTATTTGTTGAGTGCTTTTTTGAGTGCTCAATAAAAGCGCTCCTTTTATTGAGTGCTTACTCTGTTCCAAGTATTTTACATGTTTTATCTCAGTTAATTTCTGCAATACTCCAATGGTAGGTAGACACAGTGTTTGCTGCATTTTAAAGGTGAGGAAACTGAGGATCAAAGACAAATTGTCCAAAGACATATAGCTAATAAGCCTCAGAGGTAGGTGGCTAAATCTGGAGTGCCAGATTGTAAAACCCAGATATTTTTGTGGGGAGTGAAATTGTTCTTTTTTTTTTTTATTTTAATTGAAGTATAGTTGATTTACAATGTTGTGCTAGTTTCAGGTGTACAGCAAAGTGACTCAGTTATACATCTATATCTATATCTATATCTATCTATATATATATAGATATTTCAGATTCTTTTCCCTTATAGGTTATTATAAAATATTAGGTATAGTTCCCTGTGCTTGGAGGGACAAGGAGGTCCTTGTTGATTATCTATTTTATATACAGAAGTGTGTATATGTTAATCCCAAACTCTTAATTTATCCCTTCCCACACTTTCCCCTTTGGTAACCATAAGTTTGTTTTCTATGTCTATGGGTCTATTTCTGTTTTGTAAATAAGTTCATATTTTAGATTCCAATTATAAGTGATATCATATGATATTTGTCTTTGTCTGTCTGGCTTACTTCACTTAGTATGATAATCTCTAGGTCAATCCATGTTGCTGCAAATGGCATTATTTCATTCTTTTTATGGCTGAGTAATATTCCATTGTATATATGTACCACATCTTCTTTATCCATTCATCTCTGGATGGACATTTAGGTTGCTTCCATGTCTTGGCTATTGTAAATAGTGCTTCAATGAACATTAAGGTGCATGTATATTTTCAAATTTTGGTTTTCTCTGGATATATGTGCAGGGCTGGGATTGCTGGATCATACAGTTGTTTTATTTGTAGTTTTTAAAGGGACTTCCATACTTTTCTCCATAGTGGTTGTACAAATTTACATTCCTACCAAAAGTGTAGGAAGTTTCCATTTTCTCCACAGTGAGGGTGCTTAAAAAAAAAATCCTTCTTGAAGGAGATAGGGGTCTTCTCAGGTCCAGACCCCTCTTCTTGTTCTCTTTTCTGTCTTAAGGAGAGCCACTTTCCCCTCTTCTGTGATGAAACCACCACCTTCCCTATACTTTGGAATCCTTTTCCCTGAAAGACTGATTGACAGAGATGTCTGTCTCCTTAGTTTTCCTTCCAGCTTGTTTTGCTGCCCCAAAGACAAACTCAGAAACCCTTTTTGCTTTAAGAGTTTACTGCTGATCATCATAGAGAAGACAGCCAGAAGACAACAGCCATTTCACTTTTGCAAGCTTAATAGAGGCCACAGAGCTTTGGTCTCTGGCCTAAAGTTCTTGACTGCTTTGTTGCTATAACTGATAAGTCTGAGACTCCCTGCACTCATTTCTAAACAAGGCTACAATTCCACTCATTGTACCCAGATGGAGACTGACCTCCAGCCTGCATCTCCCCAGCCTTAGGTCACTGCCAGCTTGTGTCTTCCACTCCTGCCTCCCCATCCT
Source organism: Lipotes vexillifer (assembly GCF_000442215.2). NCBI lineage: Eukaryota > Metazoa > Chordata > Mammalia > Artiodactyla > Lipotidae > Lipotes > Lipotes vexillifer. The sequence continues at coordinate 93,870 of NW_006780942.1, forward strand.
GCTGTCCGGCCATGTCTCTGCTGCCAGTGACGCTCACTGGTGCCCTCTGTTGCCACCACCAATCCTGCCTCAGACGGAGGTAGTGGGCAGAGAGAGGTCATTGCTCTCCCTGTTACTGCTCCTTTCCAAGTGAGGGACAGGTCTTTGGATTTCTCACTGCACAGCCAAGGCCAGGCTCCTTTTGATAACAAGTTAGAGGTTTAGGTATATGAGAAGGGTCATTCACCTCAGTAAGAGCTAGGAGCTCTTATCAGATGAGTGCTGCTCTGAGGGTCCCTAAACACAAACTACCTTTCCCACGAAGGAGCAGGGCCCTCCTTGGCCTGGCTGCCGCCCTGCATCCTACACTAGGGCCCAGCTTGCCCCTTCCCTGGGAGCGCTCTGTGGTGTCTGCGCTTCAAAGTTCTGGTCCCAACAGCCCTGAAGACCAGAGAACACAGAAAAGATTTCCTCTCCCCTGAATCGAAGTCCCATCCAGGAGTCTTTATTTCCTGCCATAAGGTTGACTTCTTTCCAGGAAGCTTGATGGTAAGAATATTCAGTTCTTTAGCGGAAAACCACCCCTCCACTTTGGTGTCTTTTTTTGGCTTCTCCTCACCTTTTCTTCTTGTCTGATTTCTGAGGTTTGGAGAGTGGCTATTTGGGGATGAGAGATTCCCAAGTCACTGAGATCATGAAAGGAGTTTCATCACCCACCTCCAGGCTCTTCAAGGGGAGCAAGGACCTCTCGAGGAGGGAGCAGGCCATGTGCCTTGTATGTTGTCTGCACCTTGACTGGGGAGGGGAGGAGGTTAGTCAGGGATGGATGTGGAGATTTCCCTCACCTTAGGTCAAACTTCAAGAAAACTAGTTAGAGAGCTTTCTATACATCCCTTGGAAGTAGGGGATATGAGGACATCTAACTTATATAACATGTGAGGCATCTAACTCATACCCAGGAAAGCTTAGAGTTGTACCACATGAACTCAAAGTCAAGGTGGTCTTGGAAACATCCTGCAGTCTTGAGGAGTGTGGGCAAGGCCGTGTGCATATGTATTTCCTGTGGGTCTACTGTGGATTCTTTGAAAAAGAAGCAGGCATCTGTCTTCTTATCCTACTCAAGAGGACCATTTGGAAGGGTATGGTAACTCCCACTAGCAAGAAGAACCCTAGAAAACCAAGAGCTAAGGGCGCATCAGAAGTGGACAGTTGGAAGAGACATCATTTGTGGCAGCGGAACTGCAGGTAGGAGGACCCAATCCCCAGCATGGAACTGGTTCTCTGAAGACCCTTCCCAGTATCTCATGGGAGATTTGGCACTTTTGCAATGGGACACACCCAGCAGGCTCAATGTCCATCACAACTGTGCTGGCCATGGAATACTGTGTTCCTTCCTTTTCTCCCAAGCCCAGGCCAACCCAAGAGTGGCCAAATATCTCACCTAGTGCGTAAGGAAGGAGGTTATGGGGAAAATAGTAAACTTCTTATCCAGTCTCTCCTCTCTACTGCTGGCTTCCAAGTCTGGAGCAGGGGGCAAGACAAACCAGGAAGGCAAGAAGTGCCTATTTTAAGGTGTTGAAACGTTCTGTAGGATACTGTAATATTGCATACGACATGATGCATTTGTCAAAACCCAAAGAAATTTACAGCACAAGAGTGAACCGTAATGTAACCAAATTTAAAACTAATTCAGGATGTTAGAGGATTCCAGGAAAGAATGTATCCTATAAAAGAGAATCCAATTATATTATAAATATATGAAACAACTCACTGAAGGGGATGGGGGGGAAGATGCTGAACTAAGTAACTTTGGAAATTAATGGAGTCTGTAAGACTAAAGGCAAAAGGAATTGCACATGAGAGATGTATCCTAGTTGATAAAGCTGTTTTCCACAAGGGTACGGGTTAACAATTCTGATACTGCTATACGTGTATAGTGGAGTGGAACAATTAAGCAAAATGGATGGTGGATGGTGGGATCAAGGTTTCTCACTGTTGGAATGGAAATTTACAGCTAAACAAGGGTGGGGGAGGTTAGAATAATCCATGTGGGGTGATCTAAAGGTACAAAATTCTGGTTATAAAATAAACAAATCCTGGGCATATAATGTACAGCAAGGTGACCACAGTTAACAATACCGTATGGTGTATTTGAAAGTTACTAATAGAGTGGATCTTAAAAGTTCTCATCACAAGAGAAAAACTGTAACTGTGTGGTGATGGATGTTACCTGGATTTATTGTGATGATCATTTCACGATATACAGAAATATCAAATCATTATGTTGTACGCTTGAAAATAAGGTAATGTTATATGTCAATTATATCTTTCTTTTTTTGGCTGTGTTGGGTCTTTGTTGCTGCTTGCAGGCTTTCTCTAGTTGTGGTGAGCTGGGGCTAATCATTGTGATGTGCGGGCTTCTCGTTGCAGTGGCTTCTCTTTTTGCGGAGCATGGGCTCTAGGCATGCAGGCTTCAGTAGTTGTGGCTTGCGGGCTCTAGAGCACAGGCTCAGTAGTTGTGGTGCATGGGCTTAGCTGCTCCACAGCATGTGGGATTTTCCCAGACCAGGGCTCAAACCCGTGTCCCCCACATTGGCAGGCAGATTTCCAGCCACTGCGCCACCAGGGAAGTCCTGTCAATTATATCTTATTAAAAATTTAAAAGAAGAATAATCCATGTGGATTAGAGTTGGAGATATCAGTTAGAACTAATGTTTAACTAATGTTTAACTTGATGTAGCTATAGATATTTACATATAGAAATGTTTGTACATAGTAGTAAATATACATATATTTCTTTGCTCTGTCCTCTAAGAAGGCCAGTAGCCATGAGCACACCAGGTACCCAGATTTTGGTTTCTAATATCATTCTCCAGTAAGAGGAACCAGGGCTCCTTGGAGAAATGGCTGATTCTAGGACTGGGACAGGAAATGTCCAAATGAACTGGAAGCATCTTGTAGTGCCAAAAAGTGAGGACGTGCACAAGTAAAAGCAAAACAAAATGTTAACTCATTGTTGGGGTACCATTGGTGGAGTATGTTAAAGGGACCCAGGAGTGAACTGAAAGAGCTCCCAATGGCCAAAGCCGGAACGATTTGAGTGACCAAATAAAGTAACATTGGATCAAAAACCAAAGTATAATATATATACTATATATTATAATGTATATATAATGTATATATATCCATGCACCCCCAAATCACTGATGCATTAATAGATGGGGAGAAGAGACCATTCTCCTGAGCATAAGAATTCCAAATAAATTATGTAGCTATTCCACCCTACAGGAGCATAACTCCCCACTCCTTAATTGTGCATAGCGACTTCCTTCCAAAGAACACAGTATGGGAAGAGGGGGGGAAAAAAGGGATTACTTCACAGTGTAGAAACCTGACAAGTGCCACCTCAGCCAGGTGATCAAGGTCAACATCAACAGTATAGACCATGTCGATCGTATGCACACTTGATACGATGTGCTGAAAGTGGCACTTTACCTCGGTGATCTTCCTTCCCCAAACCCATTACCTCAGTCTAATCATGAGAAAACACAAGACCGGGGGGCGGGGGGGTGCATCCTACAAAATCCCTGGCCAGTACTTCTGAAATTGTCAAAGTCATGTAAAACAAGGATAGTCTGAGAAACTGTCAGTCTAAAGGAGCCTAAGGAGATAGGACAGTGACTAAATGTATTGTGGTGTCCTAGATGGGATCCAAGAACAGAAAAAACGCAGTAGGTAAAACTAAGGAATTGGAATAAAGTATGGACTTCAGGTAATAATAACAAATTACCATTATTTCATTAGTTGTAGCACATGTAACATACTAATGTAAGACGTTAATAATGGGGGAAACTGGGTGTGAGAGGTAGATGGGAACTCTCAGTACTATCCGATCAATTCCTCTGTAAATCTAAAACTGTTTCAAAAAGTAAAGTCTATTGATTAATAAATAAAGCTATGGATTCTGTATTTAACCATGATCTTATCCCAGCTGCAGGGAAGAGCAAGTGGACAGAGCTTCAAGTTAGAAGACCAGAGTTCAAGCTCTTCTTTGCTGTTAACTCTCCTGTGACCTTGTGATGGTCATTAAATCTCTCTAGAGCTCAGTTTATTTATTTATAAAATGGTGGTAATATTATTGTATTCACCAGGGTTCTTCAGAGAAAGAGAGCCAATACGATGTATTATATATACATATCTATAGTACATATATATACATATACACATACACATATATATAGTACATCCTATTGGTTGTATAATATGTCATAGTATAAGGAATTGGCTCATACAGTTATAGAGGATGTCAAGTCCCAAGGTCTTCAGAGTGAGACAGCAAGCTGGAGACCCAGGGGAACTGATGGTATAGTTTCATTCTGAAGCCCGGCAGGCTCAAGACCCAGGAAGGATCAACATCTCAGTCCAAATCTAGAGGCAGGAAAAAGCCAATGTCTCAGTTTGAAAGCAGGCAGGCAGGAGGTATTCTCTCTTATTCAAGGTAGGATTTTTGTTCTCTTCAGACCTTCAACAGACTGCCTGAGGCCCACCCATACTAGGGAGAGCAATCTGCTTTACTCTGTCTACCAATGTAAATGTTAATCTCAGACAAAAACACTCTGAAAGAAACACCCAGAATAATGTTTGACCAAATATCTGGGCACCCTGTGGCCCAGTCAAGTTGATACATGAAATTAACCCTCACAACTGTCTTCTCACATAGGCCTTTGTTATGAGAATCAAATAGGATAACTAATGTTGTAGCACTTTGTAAAACCATAAAGTACCTAGCTATCGGTTTGGAACCACTGTGTAGAATAATGCATGATTACTTTATAATTCCAAACCTTTTCCATTAATATGTTTTAGGAATTCTGATATTTTTATATAATGACCCCTTTGTTTTTTTGATGTTTTTATTTCCCGTGAGCCCATCTCTGACCAGTACCCTCCTAGCCAGTATTTTGGCAGGCTCCTCACTCCTTGAACATCCACACTTGCCATTTTTTATTTTGTCAGACGTCTATTCTGCCCTTTTCCCACTGGAGGGCAGACAGGAGAAAAAGGAAGAAAAGGCAGCATCGAATCACTTGGGCTCACTGTAGTGATGCAGCTGTGATGCTGGGTGTCTTGGGTCCCTCATGCCCTCAGGCTCTCTCGGGACACTCTGCACCTGAGTACACAGCACTCACTCTGACATCCTGGCTGGACACACAAGTGAGAGAGCTACTCTGTTTTCAAGTCTGAAGTCTACGCATAGCTGATGTCATTACAAAATAATTCCCTTTCCACTGGCTGCTCTGGTTTTCAAGTAGGAAAAAGTTGTCCCCCTAAACGGCTGACATGTGTGACTCTCCCTCTCAGATGGCATGCTTAACAATGTTCCCAGTCTAGCTTCATTTGGGTCTCAGCAGGATCCTGGGACTAGTGGAGATTGACAGCATAACTAATGTTGGTGTCTCATCAGTGGCCAGCTTCCCCAGTGACGGCACCTCCAAGTCTTCCCTTTACGCTTGCGAGTCCAGCTCACTTTAGACCACAGCCAGCTGCTCATGTCTCTCCTAGCAGCTGCTAAGCATGCAAATGAGAACTCTTTCAGGAAAATAGTTCTATGGCTATTATGGGCCTCCACTCTTATCGCAGAGAGGAAATGCTTATCTGTGAGTCATAATTCAAATGAGAGAGCTGCATAATGTGTCTCTCTCCTTTAAATTACAGGGAATCAGTGGTCTGTCCTTCTGAAAGGCCCTCTCCCTCTGCCTGAATGAAAATGATTCGAAGTGTACAGGGAATGTCTAATGATGCTTGTCGCTAACAGGACTCTCAGCATCCTTACCAGGCAGGGTGGCCAGCAGAAGCCTCAGATATTCCAGATACTGTTGTCCCTTGAGATCTCCTTGAGGTTCCTACATTGATTAATCTATTCCTGACATTCACATCAGATAAATATCAGGAAGAAAGACTTTGGTAAAGAAGGGTTTTGAAACTGTCTCCCATGAATGAGAAAATTAGAGTGAAAGTGCCCACCTGTTATCTTTTGTGCGTGAACTCTTTATGCAAAGATTATAAGAATGGCTGCTTTTCTGCAGAATATTTCTCAGCCTGAGGGCTAGATATCAATTTGCAGGGATGTGAAAAATCTATGATTGTGGCTAATTTGCTGATTTGTTTTTTTCCGCTGTATGTTCCAGAAGGATCATGACTTGACTCTATGTGGAAAACAATAGTTCTCAGGAAGCTCCACACTACTCCAATTGTTTTATGTATGAGGGTTGGTTTAAAAGCGAAGTTACTACTCATGTTTGGGGGAAACCAAATTTTATTGTTTCAAGTCACTACTGCAAGTCTTTATATGGAGTGTCATTATTGGTGAAACCCATTTCCAGAAGCTCCGTCATGGAGGGGGCTCTGATATGGGTTAAGAACAAATTGCAAGCTCAGGGATGTGTATGAGGCTATCTCTGTAGGGGAATAACTTCTAGGAGGAGGAGAAAGAAAGGAAATCTACATGAAATGATGAGGGACAAATGGGTTTTTTTTTAGAAATTGACATATAATTGACATATGAAATTGTATTAGTTTCCGGTGTATAATATAATGATTTGAAATTTGTATATATTGTGAAATGATCATCACAGTAAGTCTAGTTAACATCCGTCTCCACACACAGTTACAATTGTTTTCTCTTGTGATGAGAACTTTCAAGACTGACCCTCTTAAGCAGATGCTTTCTTGGAATTCTCTTCCTGGGGTGCATTCTGATGTCACTGGAACAGTGATCTACCTTTGGAAAGCTGAAAACGAACTGGGGTGGAGCCTAGAGGTAAGCAGGCATGGAGTAAACTGTGGAGGCTGGCCCCTGCCTCTAGCTTAGGTAGAACAGCCCCTTCTCGTGCCCCACTTGCCTCGGCAGCTTACCAGGTAGAGATCACGCTGATGCTCTGGCCCCAAAGCTTTAGCAAGTGTTTACAAAGCAGGGATGTCCCTGGATGCCTTAGACCTTTAGAGAAAGGTTGCCTCTGGCCATGGTAGGTGATTAATGAAACCTTAGAAACCAGGGGAGGCTCGCTGTTTAACATCTCTTGATAAAGTGCCACAGATTTACCAAGTTATGGGATAAGGTTTTGGTGCTGAGAGATACAGTGTGGATTGAAACTCACATTTGCTGGTTTTCCACTTAACCAAGCATCCCTCACATTTGTTCTCCTTCTTGAATCTTTGCATGATCTCTCAATACTCATAGTGGATGAACATTTTTGGTCTATATACCTCAACAGGTTGACAGAAACAGTTTTCATACTTAAAACTCGTGACATACTACACACTTTGTCTAAGTGTCATGCTTAGGAGCTCAGCTATTTTATTTTATTTTTTTAACATCTTTATTGGGGTATAATTGCTTTACAATGGTGTGTTAGTTTCTGCTTTATAACAGAGTGAATCAGTTATACATATACATATGTTCCCATATCTCTTCCCTCTTTGTCTCCCTCCCTCCCACCCTCCCTATCCCACCCCTCCAGACAGCCACAAAGAACCGAGCCGGTATCCCTGTGCCATGCGGCTGCTTCCCACTGGCTATCTACCTTACGTTTGTTAGTATATATATGTCCATGTCTCTCTCTCGCCCTATCACAGCTCACCCTTCCCCCTCCCCATATCCTCAAGTCTGTTCTCCAGTAGGTCTGTGTCTTTATTCCTGTTTTACCCCTAGGTTCTTCATAACATTTTTTTCCTTAAATTCCATATATATGTGTTAGCATACATAATTGGCTTTCTCTTTCTGACTTAATTCACTCTGTATGACAGACTCTAGGTCTATCCACCTCATTACAAATAGCTCAGTTTCGTTTCTTTTTATGGCTGAGTAATATTCCATTGTATATATGTGCCACATCTTCTTTATCCATTAGCTATTTTAAATGAAGGGTATACTTAGATGTAAGCTAAGACACACAGTCTACCCTGTGGAGTGACTGCAAGTCACCTAATGTTATATTGGGTTCACTAGTGTATTAAGTACTATGTTGTATTAATTAATCCAATCCCAAGTTTCACAGGATTAAGGAAACAAGAGACAGGGAAACAAATTTGAGGAACTAATTATTCAAAAGGTACACATATTGAAAACAATTTACTGAAAATTAAAAAAATTTTTTTTAAGTTTTGGGGATGGTAAATAAAGATCTTACATCTAAGACTCATGGCATGATGGAGTTGTGAGGAGAGTTTGGGAAGAGAAATTATCAGTAAGGCATCTGCCATATTCCTTCATAAAGTACCATGGATCCTTTCTTGTGCAGGATGGACCACAGGTCTGGCCATTTCATTTTGTATTTTGAGTCTTAATGCTGTACCTAGATGGTTAAGAAGACATCTTAGTAACTAGGAGAAGATGTGCTTAGGTGGCATTCTCAAGTGCTATTTTGGACAGTCACCAGCCCTTTCCCCATGGTTGTTACACATAACCTAGTGATTAATTTGGGTTTTGTTCCTTTCCTTGGCCTCTGAGGAGGTGCTGGTAAAAAGGATGACTCTCTAGAAAAGTAGCAGAACAAGGAAGAAGGAGAAAGACACAGATATTAGATGATTCACTCCTAGATCCTTTGAAATATTGACAGTATGTTGCATTCACGTCCCTTCCTAAAATAGAACTGAGAGTGACTTCATTGAGGCTGGCCTCAATAAGTCTTCCTCAGGCTCTGGCAACCATCCTTAAGCACTTGTGCTCTGCCACACACCTTTGAAAACCCACTCCCAGCCAGGGCAAGGAGACACCGTGTTCTTAACATACTCCTAACATCCATGAACAATTTGATCTCGGTGGTCTCTCCTACTTCCTGAGCTCACATCTTATTGAGATGCTATCCAGCTGTCTGCCAGGACTCTTCTTAGTGTCACTTATCCTGACATCTGGAATGATGGAATTCTTCATCAGCTTAGCTATGTGTGTTCACAGACGTGGACTGCTTGTGTTGGCTGCTCTAAGGACCAGTCACAGGCTGGTCCTCATTTCAGGGTTTCTTGGCTTTATTTGAGGCCATTTTCCACTGCTCTATTTTCAGAGATTGGCATGAAGACATGGTAGATGTGGAAGACTTGGTCACTCTAGAATTTCAGTTTCCACTTTTTAATGACGTGTCACAGCTATGGGGTTAGATTAGCTGTTGGAATTTTATGGCGTGTGAGATTGGAGACATCAAGGGAAAGGAGGAGGAAACACAAAATAATTAGTTACAAGTTCATCCTCTTAACTTTGACCTCATTGGGCCCATAAAGTTGAGATTGGCAGCTACCTTCACTATTGTGGGAACTAGGTTCCATCCAGCTGCTGTCCTTGTCTTGGCTGTGTCTCCAGCAGGCCACTCACCCAACTCTGGGTCTCCATTTCATTTTCTACTGATGGGGACTTTGAACTGGATGTTAAGATTTTAGCTAGGGAACCCTTGTCTAGGAGCTTGTTGAACCCGCTCAAATTGGACTCATAAGTATGGATGTTGGATGTATTTTTTGGAGGGAGAGTGTCCAAAACTTTCACCCAGTTCTAAAGGGCCTGTGACCAGAATAATATTATGAACCACTGTACTGGATGTTTTCCATGGCCCATTCCAGTCTGGATATTCCAGGATTCTGGAATACTTTAGAACAAAGAGAAGTGGATGTCAGGCCATGTTCCTACCCACTGCCTGTTACAGAGCATCATCTAGCTACTTCCATCCATGCTGACCTCTGCCTTTGCTAATCTCCTATAGGCTTTAGTTAAATTTCAATTATTCATTCACTAACTCACTCATCAAATATTTACTAGAAAGCCAGTTAACAAATATGATTGAGCACCTACTACGTATCAGGCAGTGTCAAAATGAAGCCAAATGCTCAAATCAGCCACACTCAATGAGACAAAAGGCATTTTTGGAATCCCCACTATACTTTCAGTACCACTGAAACCAGTGGGTTTTAATTTTGGCTGAGCATTGAGGATCATTAAAGCACTCATGTCCCAGCCTCAGCCTAGACCCATTAAATCAGAATTCCTGGGGGTTGGGGCCCAGACAGCAGGGTTTTTAAAAAGTTGTCCCCCTGGCCCAGCTGATTTCAAAGTGTAGCCAAGGTTGAGAACTGGTGATTGGGCTGGTGATCCCTGGCCTGGAAATGACATGATTGGGCTAAGAAAGCCCAGTTAGGGAATTCATACATGATTGTTTATAATTTAATTGGTTGGCATAAACTCCAAACCATGGCTGCAAGTCCTTAGGAGATCTGGTCCCTGTCCACATTTATGAATTCATTCCACAATAATTACTGCATGCCCAATTTTGTGTCAGTAGATGATCTAGGCCAGGGGTCCCCTACCGATCTGCAGCCCCGTTAGGAACCGGGCCGCACAGCAGGAGGTGAGAGGCGACGAGCGAGCAAAGCTTCATCTGCCGCCCCCAATTCCTCTCCATCGCTCGCATTACCGCCTGAGCCACACCCCCGCCAAGTCTGTGGAAAATTGTCTTCCACGAAACCGGTCCCTGGTGCCAAAAAGTTTGGGAACTGCTGATCTAGGCAGTCAGGATAGAATGAGGACAAGTCAGACAAATTCTTTGCTCTTTGGAGCTTACATTCCAATGAAAGAAGCAAACCATTAACATGTGAACACATTTATTGATAAGAGAGTCTCAAACGGTGATAAGGCTTGTGTATCAAACAAATCAGGTTAGTGGACCCCAGAGTGATAGGGTGGTGGAGGGCTAATTTACGTTGATTGGTCAGGGAAGAGATCTCTGAAGAATTCGACTTGCAGCTGAGGCTTCCATGCTTAAAAGGAGTCAGCTTTGTGAAGATCGGGGGAGAAAGGACTCCAGGCAGAGAGAATAGCATGTGCAAAGGTCCTGGGGCTAGCTGAGTAAAAAAGGGAAGGGACAGAGATGAGGTCTGAAGGTGGACAAAAGCCAGGTGATTTAGGGCCTTGTAGGCATGGTTTGGGTTTCCTTTGAAATTCCCTGAGAACTCACACTAAGGCCCCGTTTCAGAATTGAGCATTTATTTTTAAATATTATTAAGTACAGGCAGTCATGATCAAATCTCAATTCCCATAGAATCCTGCAAAGCAAAGACAAGGTTCCTATGTGCACAAGCTCCACATGACATGGTGGCATGAAAAAATGCAGATGACTGTATCATGCATGATTCTCTAATTATTGCTACGCTAGTCTTGTTTTCTTAATTTAAGTGTGAGATCGCTTGGGCAGGCTGATGAGCCCTTGAGCTGGTGGATTATTGCCCCCAGCCATTCACTGGGATGAGCTGGTGGATTACTGCTTCCAGCCATTCTCTGTGTGACTAGCCTATGCCACCCATGGGAGAAGCAGACACCTTGCCTAATTGACTTTGGGCTTGGCCACGTGACTTGCCTTGGCCAGTGGGATGAGCAGACCGGACATCTGCTACTTTCAAGCAGAGGCAGTAAATGTGTGTTCTGCTAACTTCCCTCTACTGTTCTGAAACTCCTGCCCATTGCATGCCCCACAGAGGAGTTCCTCCTTCATCCTGGTCCTACAAGGAGGAGACACACATTGCTGAGCAGAGTGGAGACAATCCACACCCAGCAGAGCCGATCAGAGTTGTGGTCAACCCATAGCCCTCAAGTAATGTGAGCAAGAAATAAGCATTCATCCTAGTGAGCCACTAGGAAGTGGGGTTGTCTGTTACTGCAGAAAAAACTCACTAATACAGTCCAGGTGGTACTGAAAACACAGCACTCATGAGATAGTCCTGAAATATTCGCTGGCTGATGAAATGCCATCAGGAGCATGGATGCTGGAGTCAGACTGCTTGGGTTTAGATCTCAGCTCTGACACTCATGATCTGTGAGAAGATGGGTGCGTTACTCAATCTTGCTGTGCCTCAGCTTCTCCATTTGTAAAATTGAGATAATAGTAGTACCAACCTCAAAAGGTTTTTGTAAGGATGAAATTAGTTTATATATATATATATATATATATATATATATATATAAAACTTTATATATACTTATATAACACCTTTTTAAATACAAGTAGTGCTTAGACAAAAACACTAATTCAAAAAGATATATGCACCCCAGCGTTCATGGCAGCATTAGTTATAATTGCCAAGATATGGAAGCAACCTAAGTGTCCTAAGTGTCCATCAATGAATGACTGCATTAAGAAGATGTGATACACACACACACACACACACACACACACACACACACATGAAATATTATTCAGCCATAAAAATAATGAAACTTTTTCATTTGCAGCAACATGGATGGACTTGGAGGGCATTATGCTAAGTGAAATAAGTCAGACACAGAAAGACAAATACTGTCTGATATCACTTATATGTGGAATCTAAAAGCTACAACAAACTAGTGAACAAAACAAAGAACAAAGATGCAGACTCACAGATGCAGAGAACAAAGTAGTGTTTACCAGTGGAGAGAGGGAAGCGGGGAAGGGCAATATAGAGGTAGGGGAATAAGAGGTACAAACTATTAGGTATAAAATAAGACACAAGGATATATTGTACAACATGGGGAATATAGCCACTATTTTATGATAACTATAAATGGAGTATAACCTTTAAAAATCATGTATCATTATGTTGTGCTCCTATGACTCAGAACATTGTACTGCAACTATACCTCAATAAAACTTAAAAGAATTGAAAAATATGTATATATACGGCTTAGAATTGTGCCATGGCACACAGTGCTTGCTGCTATTATTATTATTCAATACACACCCTAGTTTCACTTTGACAGTATAGTAAACTTTATTATACATTTAAAATTTTCCTTCATTTTATGCATTATTTAAAGTGACCTCTTACCAACCACAGTTCATTTTATTAAATTGATTTTGTGTTGCATATCTAAGAGCTTCCCCATGCATGTAATATTCTCCTGCACTCAGTGGACCTGCTTTTATTCTCATCTCCCAGGTCGAAGATGAAAATATTCAACAGAACCATATTTTATATATATACATACACACACACATATATATATACACATACACGTATATGTATGTATATGTATATATGTATATATATATATATATATATATATATATAACTTCAGCAAGTGGCAAAGTACTTTTATTAAGTGGAAAAATAATTAATTAAAAATAACACAGAGTGAAATGAAATATCAAGCAATTGAGGACATTCCAATATTGGAAATTGGGAATACATGACAGAGGAAGAGACACTCATAATAAAAGTGATGGGCACCCACTAAAAGCAAAGAGCAAAACCAAGAATCAAACATACATTTTCATTCTGGAGAAAAATCAAAAGCGCTATAAGTCAGTAAGTCTGTCAGTACAAAATTTACTTTCATTTCTCTTTCTCGCTTCATTGGTGATGCCTATTCATTTAAGCTTCTACTGTATAATGTACACCTTTCTTGTACGGCTCACTGTGTCTCAATTAAGCTTCAACAGCCCACCCTAAAGCTTAATGCAAGCTAAAGGTTTTTCCTTTATTCCTTTATCTTTACTGGGCACCAAATCTAAGCCATCTCTCGGGGCTTTCTACTCAGTTCCTGAATAGACATTTGTTACCTAGAACTCCTCCCCGGTTTCCCAGAATTTTCAAAATATTCACTGCCCCTTGAAATACTTTTAAATCCCAAAATATAGACCTTTCAGTCAGAACTGATACTGCCACAATATAACCATTGATCACCAGAGTTCTTTCTTTTGAAACATCATCAGACAGTGGATTTGAACAGAAATGGGAAATTCATCCAACTTACCGGGTTTAGCTCTGTGACAAGGATATTTAGCAGCACAGCATTTTTCCCGGCATCAGAAGACCTGAGCAGAGGGAGAGTCATTGCTGAGATTTTATTTCTACAGATCATCTTTGGGTGAGCTGATGACAATACAGAAATAATAATGAAACTAGAAACAAAACTTAGAGTTATTGGGAGACAGTCAGATGGACTAGAAAGCTCGTGGACATGAGAAGCAGCTTATCTGTGCCCTGGTCCCATGTCTTCACATAAGTATTTTAGGTCTCATTTTCCTCGTGTGTAACTGTCCCAAGTATCCTTTGAGCAAAGAGAAAAAAAAATGTTTTCTCATGCAGGATCCAATTCAGGGTCACACTTTGCATTTTGTTGTCATATTTCTTTTCTTTCCTTTTTTTTGAGGTAACACTGGTTTCATGTGTACATTATATTTTGAGTTTTGTATATACGACAGTATGTTCACCACCAAAAGTTTAGTTTCCATCCGTCACATTACAGCTGACCTCCTTTACCCATTTTACCCTTCTCCCACCCCCTTCCCCTCTGGTAACCACTACTCTGTTCTCTGTATCTATGTGTTTATTTTTGTTTGTTTTGTTTTCTTTATTTATTTTATTCCACATATGAATGAAATCATACAGTATTGGTCTTTCTCCATCTGACTTACTTCACTGAGCATAATACTCTCAAGATCCACCCATGTTTCTAAAATGGCAAGATTTCATCTTTTTATGGCTAAGTACTATTCCATTGTATATATAGATCACATCTTTATCTATTCATCTGTTGATGGGCACTTAGGTTGTTTCTATATCTTGGCTATTGTAAATAACGCTGCAATAAATACATGCACAGGGGTGCATATATATTTTTGAATTAGTGTTTTTGTTTTCTTTGGATAACTATCCAGAAGTGGAATTGCTGGATGATATGGCAATTCTTATTCTTAATTTTTTGAGGCACCTCCGTACTATATTCCATAGCAGCCTCACCTATTTACATTCCCACCAATAGTACACAAGGGTTCTATTTTCTCCACATCCTTGAAACACTTGTTATATCTAATCTTTTTGATAATAGCCAGCCTAATGAGCATGAGGTGATATCTCCTTGTTGTCATATTTCCTTAGTCTCATTTAACATGGAATACTTATTCCAACTTTGATGACCTTGACAATTTCAGGAGCACAGGGAACTTGTTGTAAAGAATGTGTTTCAATTTGTTTCTAATGTTTCCTCAGGATTAAACTCAGGTTTTACATTTCAGGACAGACTACCTTGTCCCACACCATTTTGTTACCAACAACTCACAAGATGTAGGCCACCTACGGGCAGGGACCTTATCTGATTTGTTCACCCCTATTTTCAGGGCCTAGCACAGTACCTGACACGTGGTAGGCACTCAGGTTGGTTCAAGGAAAATGATGTCTTTGTACTGATGCAGTGGTCCCATGCGTGTTCAAGTTCAGTAACAGTTTCTATCTGGGTTTCATGAAGGTGAAATGCCATGAGAATTAAGAAACTGAGGCAGCCCTGGGGAGGAGTGCCTTTCTCTCCCAGCTAATCTGTGCTTCTCTGTGCATTTGCTAATTTCTCTCCTTTCTCCCCATAGCTGCCTCCTAACATGTATTTGCACATGGCTTTAAATATTTCCCCAAGTTTGCCTCATGACTTCCATTGGTTGCTTATCACAGCTTGCTGCCCTGTCAACTCTGTCAGTTCCTAAGAGAAGAATCGGCTTAGCTGAGCTCATCTGTTGGAATCAGGCCCTGCAAGTCATAGGTAACCAGCCAGCCTGCAATGGGAGAGTCTGTTGGGTGACCACGCTTGGTCCAGTCAGCTGTGGCTGAAGGTGGGCAGATAATGCCCACAGTACAATGCGTGGCTTTTGGGGGTGTGGATGGTCACATAGAGCGTCACATAGAGCAGTTTCCCTTAGAGGGGGGTGTGAGCCACTGAGCAGACAAGTAATGACTGGCACGTCTGTCAGGGCCCCAGCAAGAAAAAATGGCTGTGATCGAAGAGAGTTTCATAAAGGGACGATTTCAAAGGTATGAGCTGGGTGTAGGGAGACCATAGCGGGTAGCACAGTTCCTGGGGCTGGAAAGGCCGAAGGGGACGCACCAG
>NW_006780942.1:109750-120794 GCF_000442215.2 Lipotes vexillifer
AGGGAAACCATAGCGGGTAGCACAGTACCTGGGGCTGGAAAGCCTGAAGGGGACGCACCAGCAGCTACCAGACCTCAGAGACAGAGAGGATTCCCCAAGCTGTTACCCTCCGTAGGTTGCGGGGTGGGACTCTGCTTATGGTGACTCTTCCGGGCAAGAGCAGGGGGCGTAGTTAGTTGCCTTGACCTTTCTCTCCCTTCCCCTTCTGCTCTCCTGCCAAGGCTTCCATTACCCAAACCCGGCTGGAATCCAGAGAGCAAGGAGACCATTTGCTTCAGCGCATGTAATCAGCCTGCCCGGGCAAGGAAAATGGCAGAGACGTGGAAGAGTGGATCTGATGGGCACATTGAGATATCCAGCACGAAGGGCACTGCCAGTCAGAGAGGACGGTCAAAGGCAAGGATGCCAAGACAAGGGATTTTCACAATGCTACCCAGAGGCAGGATTCACACCAGAACTCAAGTCTCTCACTACGCAGGGACATTTTTTGAAAAGCCTAAGAGGACTATTTTGTGGAAAATAGGTCTCTGATATATGTCTCTGTTAATAACTTATCCTCAGTTGGATTATTGCAGATGTAACTGGAGTATCCTTAGATATCTACAGTCAAATGTTAAATAGATTTTCAAAGGCCGCTCAAATCGAGGGCTCTGAACACCTGGAGTTGCTACCAATATAGTCACACTTTTGATTTAAGGCAAAAAAAAATTCTTTCATTAAAAAAAACATGTGTCTGTGTGTTTTTGTGTACATATGTGTATGTTTGAATGCCTATATGTGAAAATATATATAAAAATACATATGGATTTGTGTAATATATGGACTTGTATATATGTATGTATAAACCTACATGGATTAGCCATGGATATCTTTTTTTTTTTTTTTTTGGATACGCGGGCCTCTCACTGCTGTGGCCTCTCCCGTTGCGGAGCACAGGCTCCGGACGCACAGGCTCAGCGGCCATGGCTCACGGGCCCATTCACCCCGCGACATGTGGGATCCTCCCGGAGCGGGGCACGAACCCGTGTCCCCTGCATCGGCAGGCGGACCCTCAACCACTGCGCCACCAGGAAAGCCCCACGTCACTCTTTCATTTCCCCTACTTCTTCAAACATCTTCAGGCCAACTTATGACCAGTCCCCACCACACTTTCATGCCTAAACCCAAGCTCATTGTATTGTCATTGTTTATCGCAGGTCTATGTGTTATATGTCTCCCAACGTCAATATTGTGAAAGACTACATGAAAACAAGCTTTCAATGAACAATTACTGAACTACCACAAGTGCAAAACTACAGGGATGAAGAAGACACAGACCTGTCTCAAAGAGTTTTTATTTTGAAAGGGAAGTATTTGGGGGGCAGAAAATTTTTCCCTTTTTCTCTTTTAGGTTCTTTAGCTGGTCTAAAAATTAATTTAACATAGACAGATTAGCAGGAGAAAAACAAACTTCCCACTTACAGACGCCCCATAAAAATAAGATACTTCCCCCAGCAGTCTGGTAATTGAGGCTTATGTACCATCCTACGTTAAAGAGAAGAGGGGAGGGGTCTGGGGCTTCAAATGGGAGGACGGCAATTCATAGGAAGATGAGAAGGGTAGATGTATGGTAAGCAAGTGTTCGCCATGCCATGCGGAGAATTCTTTCTGATATAAAAAAGTTACCTCTGGTAAAAGCTGTCTCTGGTACACGTCCCCTATCTACATTATTTTAGGCAGTTAAGGGGAGGTAAAAAGCTCTTCCTGAATCTGCTGGGCCTTGATTTTCTTCAGCTTGACATAATCCACATGTGCCAAAGTGGCACATTCAGGGGTGACATATTCTGCTCCCCATCAGTATGAATACAGACAACTTTAAACCCAGGTGTAGAGCTATTCATTTTATAAATGAGATATATAGTTACACAGTTGTAGGAGTTCATGGTAGGGAGAGAGGACTTGTGGCCAGAAGATTTTACTTGCCCAAATTGTACCTCATGTTGGTCTTTTCCAATTTTGACTTTCTCTTAAGCACTCAAAAGTCCCCTCTTCAGAAGAAAATATCTTTATTCAGGATTCATTAAACATTTCTTGAGAATCTATGCAAAATAAAATGTGCCAAGAGACTAATCATAGGAACAATAGTAAGTTATGTTTTCACCACTTTTAGATCTTAAAGGGTAAAAGTTTTCACTATTAATGACTGTATGTTTTCAACAGAAGTTTGTGCCTTTGTATTTCTATTTTAACACTCTTTTCGCCTCCCCTTAAAGACAATTCATTTTCTTTGTTTTATATGTAGCTTGCCGTTTTAATAACAAGTTTGTAGCATTCGAAATAAAACTGAATACCTAGACTAATTTTAGATGAACAAAAGGGTGGGGAGGAAACAGATCCAAAGAAAGGGGAGAAAATTCATTACAAGTGAAACATAATCCATATTTAACACTGAGTTCTTTTTGGTTAACGCATTTTCTCACAAGTATTTCTCAGTATCAACTACTAGAAGCCAGTTCAACTTGCTAAATGCATGAATGGTCTGCACTTTAAATACTGGAGGTCAGGAAAACAAACACATCTTAAAAACCCTTCCCAATAAACACAAAGAAAAACTGAATGCCATCAGTGACACAGCTGGAAATATAGACCTTCTATACTTAATAAAAATTGTTAACGTTTTACACCTCAAGAATAACTATCACGCTCAGCATTTCAACAAGCCACAGTCAGTGAGAAGAACTAAAGTGTTACTTTTCTCTAAGCAGCATTTTTGTATTCCTTATTTGTCTTGAATAATATGAAATGCTGCAGTTACCCTGTAATGCCTGTGAACTGAGTCATTAAATAAATGACTGCAGCCCTGGGCAGCAGTGGGCCATGACACTCACAATGCAAATTCAGCTGGATGGATAAGCCTGGCATAGGACACCCTCATTGGGATATTCATTAGCCTCACTTTACAGCTGTCAGAAATGATATCTGTTGTTCAGCCTGACCCAGGCTCTGAGAAAGAATTCTATGGCAATTGATGGTAAAACATGCAAAATGATTTGAGAAAAAGCAAACCTATTTGAAAAGCTGACAAACCAAATGGTATAAATAAATAAATAAATATCATTACTTCTTAGAGGATTAAAATGTAATAATAAAAATAATAATTACAGATCAGAGCCAGACAAAGGAAACGCATTCAACCTTACCTAAAAGAGTTCTGTGACAGTTTATTATACTAGTCCCCAAATCGTACATTTGTTTCTAAGCCTGCACTGGATCCCCATGAGTTACTCAAGTATATAAATATCCCTGCTCTCATTATGCTCCTCTGGCATTATTTTATGTATTTCAATGCTCAGGGGAAGTTAGGGGCCTCTCAGATACTCCCAGGTATTCCAGATATTTAGGGGCTTTGAGGAAAGAGAAGGTACAGCCTTACATAATAGAAGCTGACTTGTTACGGGCACTCAGCAGCCCACCAAGACCTCTCCATCTTTGGAACTCCTATAAAAATTTTATCTGCACTTGATGAAATCTGTCACTTAGTCATCTTATCTTTCTTATCATTTGTATTTCCTCCTCCCCACTAGAATTACAATTTTGGTACAAATGAGAATGTGCCTCTTTATTTCTCTGGTTCAGTGTTTAAAATAGTGTTGTGCACTGATGATTGGTTTTTAATAAGCAGTTGTTTAAAATCTTTAATAAGTAGTTGTTCAAAGTATGAAAAACAATGATGATGCCAGATTGGCAATCCTGGTGTCCACAGTTCTTCATCTACAAGGAGGCCATCTTGCCCCCAAAGACTTTATTTACACTGTTAAATGTAAAAGAAGGGTTACCCTGTCATCTGCTGAATTAAATATCAATATTTCTGTTAACAGAAAGAATCTTGCCAACAGCTTAGAACTCCGGAGTCATTCTAAAGTATTTCTGCCCTCAGAAATATTTAGATTCCTATTTGGATTCACCTTCAACACACAATATCACTACCATGCTGGCCAAACTCAACAGGTATTTTGATAGTATATTCAGTCTTTTAAAAGAAATTTCAAGGCGGAGGGGGAGGAAAGAGAGCGTCTTTAAAAATGCGTGGGCTTGTAGTATTTTCAGTTCAATGTTTCCTGAACAGCAAATGACCTGAAATATCTCCACATGGATCATATGAAACCTTTAACAAGACATTTCTCAAGAAAATGGCACCCCAGAAACACATACATGTGTGAGGACACACACACCACTCGCACACAAAACAGTTTTTAATAGCCAAGGGCACTTTGGCACAATGTGGGGCAGTGGTTGTCAACATAAACAGATGGTCAAAGAAGTGGGCAAACACTTTGAGTGAACTAGTTCCATAAATGAAGTTTTTAATTTCATTTTAAATGCCATACTTACTTAACCAGCTTTCAGACAAGATGATACACGTAGCCAGTTGGAAAGAGTTCCCTGCCAGGCTTCTGTGTTTTTATGACAAAATTAAAAGTCCACAGATGGAATAACTCAAAGCTAATTCTTACAGAGTTTGTTTAGCTAGAATGGGGGGGAAAAGGAGAATACCATATTGCTTCAAATGAAAGCCACATCTACAAAATGGGAGATTTTTAATTGGGGAGGAAAGAGTAGAAACATCTTTTTAAAGAAACAGCAAGTCTGTTTTTTAAACGAGTAGAATTATTTACCCATTAAAATAGCAACCACCCCCAAAGAGTTTGAGGATCATTTAAAAAATTCCTGATTCCAAACCCAATCTCCAAACATGTCAGCATCCTCTCAACCAGTTCTTTGAAAAATATCAGTTTGCCACTTCAGCTGCCTTCTAAATATATATAGTCTTCCCATCATGACTTCACTAGTCATTAAATTTCAAAATCCCAGAGAAAGGCTCCTGCATGTGAATTATGGGAAGAAAGGTGCTGTCTGAGAGGAAATGTAGAGGAGGCCAGCTGTCTTGGCATTGTGCATTCTGTGAAAGATTTGCAACTCTGTTAGAGTATTTAGCTGGCTCCTTTAATGAGGAAATGAAATAGAACTGATGTTTGGCCAAACATGGTGGCCCATGTACAAATGCATGAAATGTATACAGTACTGCCCATTGGAGAAAAAAGAAAAGAAAAAAGAGAACCCAAAATGAAGGAAAAACTATGACAAATGGAATACGTTCCCTCATCTCCCAATTAAAAAACAAACTTAGGCATGTAAAATTCAATTACAGTAAGTCCCCTACATACGAACCTTCAAGTTGCGAACTTTCAAAGATGCAAACGTGTATTCGTATCTCCAATCACATAATATAGTTCACGTGCCTGGTGTACACGGTCACGTGTGTGCATCCTCTACAAGTGGTTGTGCTTTTGTGTACTTTACCGTACAATTATTATTATTATCACCATGGCCCTTTGTAGATCCTTCCATGCATTATATCAATAGTTATATACTAACTATATGTAATAATAGCATAATATATGATAACATTATATTATATATATAATATATATGATAACTCTCTTCTCTCCTGCTGGACCACATTCTTCTTTTTATTTTTATTTTTTTTAATTAATTTATTTTTTTGTGGTACACGGGCCTCTCACTGTTGTGGCCTCGCCTGCTGCGGAGTGCAGGCTCCGGACGCGCAGGCTCAGCAGCCATGGCTCACGGGCCCAGCCGCTCCACGGCATGTGGGATCTTCCCAGACCAGGGCACAGACCCGTGTCCCGTGCATCGGCAGGCGGACTCTCAACCACTGCGCCACGAGGGAAGCCCCACATTCTTCTTGATGGCAAGTATCAAGACTTGTTCATCTTTGCCCTCCCCCCACCAAAAGATTGTCAGGAGGCCTTGTAGGTGGCCAGTCTTCAATAAATATTTAATACATTTGATTTTGCAAAAATAACCATATCTCTTTGTCTTGTTTTTTCATCTGTCAAGTGGAGATCAAACCATACCAAAGTCACCTTCAAGACCTCTTTCATTTCCAACAGCATCAACCCACGGGCCCATGTTCCAACACCAAGTCTGCTCAGTTACTACAGCATGATTCTGTGTGCATGCATGCACGTACATGTGGTAAGGGGATAAACTCGAAAGCAGCCAGCCTGAACCGAATAAAATCTGCAAAAGTGTGCTGTGTTTCTGGGTTGCTGCTGGACTGCACTTCCTGTTCTAACTTTGGAGATGGTATGCTATTTCAGTAAGTAATTCTTCTTTTCTAAATTTGAAAATTATACTTGTCTTGAACATCATTAATAAGGGCACATGCTCTAGATTTAAATTGCCTGAGTTCAAATCCCACATCTGCCTCTTACTCTCTGTGTGGCCCTGGGGAAATGACTTAGCCTCTCTCTGCCGCTGTTTCTGCATCAGTGAAATGGGATGCCCAGGGTTGTTGGGTGGATTTACAGGTTATTACAGGTACTTAGGACTTGGTGCATGATTAGCATTCGATAAATGTTAGCCATCACTGTCAAAACCACCATCATTATCATCGTCACTCTCAATTCATGTTTACTAAGAACTGAGCAAGTTAACATTGCTTTCTTCTTGTTCATGAATTTACCATATCTTATTGTGAGGGCCCGGTTTCTCCTTCCTCCATTCTTAATTGTCCATTTCTGAGCAACTCCCAACCTATACTGTTAGGACTTATCTCTGTAATTGGAGAGAAAGCCTTAGTAGTGGGTGGGCTGAGAGGAGAGACTCTTGTCTTTAAGAATTTGCTGTTCAGACTCCATGACATAAATCACAGTAAGATCCTTTTTGACCCACCTCCTAGAGAAATGGAAATAAAAACAAAAATAAACAAATGGGACCTAAAGAAACTTAAAAGCTTTTGCACAGCAAAGAAACCATAAACAAGATGAAAAGACAACCCTCGGAATGGGAGAAAATATTTGCAAATGAAGCAACTGACAAAGGGTTAATCTCCAAAATATACATGCAGCTCAATATCAAAAAAACAAACAACCCAATTCAAAAATGGGCAGAAGACCTAAATAGACATTCCTCCAAAGAAGATGTACAGATTGTCAACAAACACATGAAAGGATGCTCAACATCACTAATCATTAGAGAAATGCAAATCAAAACTACAATGAGGTATCATCTCACACCAGTCAGAATGGCCATCATCAAAAAATCTGCAAACAATAGATGCTGGAGAGGGTGTGGAGAAATGGGAACCCTCTTGCACTGTTGGTGGGAATGTAAACTGATGCAGACACTATGGAGAACCGTATGGAGGTTCCTTAAAAAACTAAAAATAGAACTACCATATGACCAAGCAATCCCACTCCTGGGCATATACCCAGAGAAAACCATAATTCAAAAAGACACATGTCAGCGATCCCACTACTGGGCATATACCTGGAGAAAACCATAATTCAAAAAGAGTCATGTACCACAATGTTCATTGCAGCTCTATTTACAATAGCCAGGACATGGAAGCAACCTAAGTGTCCACTGACAGATGAATGGATAAAGAAGATGTGGCATATATACACAATGGAATATTACTCAGCCATATAAAGGAACGAAATTGAGTTATTTGTAGTGAGGTGGATGGACCTAGAGTCTGCCATACAGAGTGAAGTAAGTCAGAAAGAGAAAAACAAATACCATATGCTAACACATATATATGGAATCTCAAAAAAAAAAAAAGGTTCTGAAGAACCTAGGGGCAGGACAGGAATGAAGACACAGACGTAGAGAATGGACTTGAGGACACAGAGAGGGTGAAGGGTAAGCTGGGACGAAGTGAGAGAGTGGCATGGACATATACACACTGCCAAACATAAAATAGATAGCTAGTGGGAAGCAGCCGCATAGCACAGACAGATCAGCTCGGTGCTTTGTGTCCATCTAGAGGGGCGGGATAGGGAGGGTGGGAGGGAGACGCAAGTGGGAGGAGATATGGGGATATATGTATATGCATAGCTGATTCACTTTTGTTATAAAGCAGAAACTAACACACCATTGTAAAGCAATGATACTCCAATAAAGATGTTAAAGGAAAACCTTAGTTCTTCTGAAATAAAATCCAAATTATTTGTCCAAAAATAAGAAAAGAATTTGCTGTTCAGGATATCCTAACAATATTGTATATCTTTTTTTTTTTTTTTTTTTTTTTTTTCTAATACAACATTTTAAATCAACTATACTCCAACAGAAATTAAATTAGAAAAAGAAAAAAATAAAATAAAAATCATATATAGTTAAGCTGTACAACAGGATGATTTGATGTACAAATACATAGTGAAATGATTACTACAGTCAAGTTAATTAACATATCATCTCCTTACATAGTTACCATTTTTGTGTGAGATGAGTTCACCTAAAATCTACTCTCTTAGCATATTTCCAGTGTTCAATACAGTATTATTAAATTTAGTCATCATGCCTGTACATTAATGTCTAGACTTATTCATCCAACATAACTGCAACTTTGTACCCTTTGACCAACATCTTCCCACTTCCCCCACCTCTTCCCCTCCCTGCTAGACCCTGGCAACCACCATTTGACTCTCTGCTTCTATGAGTTCAACATTTTTTTTTTTTACATTCCATATATAAGTGAGATTATACAGTATTTGCTTTTCTCTGTCTGGCTTATTTCACTTAGCATAATGTCCTCCAGGTTTATACATGTTTTCACAAAAGGCAGGATTTCCTTCTTTCTCATAGCTGAATAATATGCCATTGTATTTATATACCACATCTTCTTTATCCATTCACCCATCAATGGACACTTGGGTTTTTTCTATATCTTGCCTAGTGTGAATAATGCTGCAATGAACATAGGAATACAGATATCTCTTCAAGATCATGATTTCATTTCCTTTGGTTATATACCCAGAAGCGAGATCGCTGGGTCATGTGGCAGTTCTTGTTTTAATTTTTTGAGCAGTCTCTATACTGTTTTCCATAATGATTGTACCAATTTACATTTCCACCGACAGTATACAAGGATTCCCTTTTCTTTACATCCTTGCCAGCATTTGCTATCGGTACGCGGGCCTCTCCCTGCCGTGGCCTCTCCCGTTGCGGAGCACAGGCTCCGGACGCGCAGGCTCAGGGGCCATGGCTCACGGGCCCAGCCGCTCCGCGGCACGCGGGGTCCTCCCGGACCGGGGCACGAACCCGTGTCCCCTGCATCGGCAGGCGGACTCCCAACCACTGCGCCACCAGGGAAGCCCAATATTGTATATCTTACTGGAGGAGAACAGTTAAGTTTTTCTGCTTCTGGGCTGAGCTGCAGAAAAGCCAGTTGGGAGGCGACCTGATTCAAAGCTCCTGGTCTACCCATCCCCACCACTAGATAGTGCTGTGACCATAGTTTTAGATTCTTCATTATTGGTTTGGAAAAATGAAAGCAGCTCACAAAACATACAAAGAGGTTTCTCAACACGATTGCTCAGTGTGAAAAGGTACCACCCAGGATTAAATTAAGAGCTTTTAGAAACAGTTGGTGGGTGGAACAATTTTAATCTTTTTGGTGTTTTCTTAATTCCTGGTAAGATGATTAGCCAGCAAGCAGAAAATTGGTGAAAGTCCTCAGAAAAGGGTCAAGTTGCCGCAATAGTTCTTTTAATGAAACAGCAGTCACCATCTTCCTCCCCCTTTTAATCATGAAATATAATCTTCCCCCCGGGCAAATGGAACTTTGAACTTATTTTTAAAGGTGGTTATTAAGTGATACCAGCAAAATGTGTGGATTAGATTAATACCCAAATAGCTGAAATGAATTAAGCAATTAAAGGTACTTTCCATCATGAGTTCCCTTCTGGATATAGGCATTTTAGTTAGAGTGCCTGGAATTTGCAAACGAGAAGATCACATATGTGAAAGTAATTTGTAAAATATAAAGTATAGTTAAACTTTTAATGCTACCTTTAATTACATTTGTCTCAGTGAACATGTGGGAATTGTTTATTGAATTGTGATTTTGATAGTTGCTAGGGAAAATTGTGTTCAGGTGAAAAAATAACCACAATGAGAGATGGAAAGGATAAATCAACAGTATTGCCAAATGAATTAGACATATAATAGCAGAGAAATGAGAAAGCAGCCACAAAGAAAAGATGCATCTCTGATTTCTGCCTTTGAGAATTTTCAGAGTAAGGGGAGAAATAAAACCGCATCTATGAAGAGTCATTTGGTAAGATATACAGAACCAAATGTCAATTAGTTTAGGGCAAAGTATAGCATGTATCAATTGCTTGTAGGCTGCATATTGACCTGATTAGAAGGAAAGAGGCTTAATGATGGAAAGTTTCACAGTATGAATGGATTTCAAGTTCTATAAAATGAAAGAGAGAGGCATGGTTTAGTGAGGGCTGGGAGAATGGCATTTGGGGAGGAATATTTCTGTTGGGGAGAAACATGGCACCTCTGAAGATTCAGTGATGAAGTGAAGACAGATGGGAAGAGAGTCCTGTTGAAATGATCAAGTCTCCACAGTAGATTCAACCTTCAGGGTGAACACCTCCTTTCTCTGAGCATGCCAGTTCACCTGTAGAATTAGGAGCATTGTTCCCGTTGGTTTTCAGCTCTCTCACTGCTCCCATGTCACTCTCCCTTCTTAGAAGCATGGAGCCTTGCACACATTCAATATTGAGTTGATTGGTGGAGTGATCAGTGACTTTTTGTAAAATAGATTTTCTTTAGAAATGAGATTCAAGGTAATTTTTTTCAAATTCTGTCCTCTCCAGGTTGTTTCCATTTAAGAAATCAGTATGAAGCGTCTCCACACAATTGCGAACCAGGGGTAGAGGCACTTGAAGGAAAGTATAGGAGGGGAACCATCAGACCAGCGGAACGTCTGTTTCAGAAGCTACAAGACAGGGCTTCCCTGGTGGTGCAGTCGTTGAGAGTCCGCCTGCCGATGCGGGGGACACGGGTTCGTGCCCCGGTCCGGGAAGATCCCACATGCCGCGGAGAGGCTGGGCCCGTGAGCCATGGCCGCTGAGCCTGCGCTTCCGGAACCTGTGCTCCGCAATGGGAGAGGCCACAACGGTGAGAGGCCCGCGTACCGCAAAAAAAAAAAAAAAAAAAAAAAAAAAAAAAAGTAAAAAAC
>NW_006780942.1:121182-146857 GCF_000442215.2 Lipotes vexillifer
AAAAAAAAAAAAAAAAAGAAGCTATAAGACCATGATGCCTCGTCTTCTCTGGGCCTCAGTTTCCTCATCTGTGAAATGGAAAGAATATTGCCTGATGTTGCTGACCACATGGCTGTGGAGCGGTAAACAGAAGTGAAAACTCTCTGAAATGTGAGGAAGAGGATGCAAAACAAAGGTGAATATCATATTTATAAAAAGCTGTGATAGATATTGGCAGTGTCTTCATTTAAATGCCTCCTAACAACGTCTGTAGGAAAATGCTCATCTTAGCACTGAATCAAATGTAGTATTTCTATATGCTTTGGATCAATAACCTTATAAAATTTGTACTTATTGAGCACTTAGTATGTACAGCTCAAGGCTCCCTTCTTTTACCAAAGAGCAGAAGCGAGGCAAAGATCCTTGAATAAGCTCTTCGATCTTTTTATTACTACATGATTACTTTGTATTTCTTTTTTTCCTTTTTAGCGGTGGAGAAAGAGAAATCTAGAAAGTTGGTCGTAAGAAAGGCATGATCGTAAATTTTTAAAGTGTGTTTGGGTGCTCATTAAAGGTATCCAATTACATCACTGCCGAGTGAGTCAGCCCATAACTGCAGTGTGTTTCCTACAGCATCTCAAGGCTGCACATGGTCCTTTATTGGTCTCCTGGGTGCTGTCTGGGGCCTATCTCTTTAAGCTGGCAGTGCCCAGTGGAGCCTTCAGAGGCGGGGCGGCGGGGACTGCTGCTTTACATCTGGCTGCCGCTGTTTTGAATGTGGCTGCTGGTGGATTTTAAGTGTTCTAATTAACTTCGCTTTTTAATTGTGCAAGTTTTCAGGGTTTCTGAAATGAAGGGCACTCGTTTTGGAAAATGAAAATCAACCACTTTCTGTTCAAGTCTGCGGGGTTTTATCCATGGGTCAGAAGCACACTGGTTTTAAGAGGCGCTCAGGGAAGGGATCTGGCACCTCCCTTCTGAGCCGCAGTGGGGAGGGTGCTGGATTTGTGGTACAGTCCAGGGTCAAGAACAAAAGGCTGAATAATCAAACACACAAGCAACCTAGAAGCGGGGCTTGGGGGCAATAGGAATGTTGGAGTTGGTGATTCTGGGGGAGCACACTGAATGGCAGGAAAGGGAGTCAAGCCTCTGGAGGTCAGCACCTGGGGAAGCTCACAGCCCAGACCCAGGGGCTAGAGCAGCACAGGGACTTAGATCAGCTGACAGAGGGTCCCTGTGGGCCAACAATATCTGCTGGACCTGGTCCCCTGGGTTGGCAGGTCAATTCCCACTTTTGGCTTCCTTCTAACCTGAGCCTCCACCAACCACTCTTCATGAAGGTAGAGGAGGTTGAAAGCAAAAGCTGCTTTCAGATGTCCGAGGCTTGATGCAGACATTCTCTGCCTAGGATGCTGTGCTCGTTCCATGCTTGTCCAATGCCTACCGATGCTCCTGGACTCAGTATCTATGTTTCCTCTTCCAGGCAGCTTCCCTGGGTTGGTCCCTAGCCTTGGTGCATCTGCAGGGGCCATGGTGCATTCCTTTGTAATGTCTCACTTGCCCCATCACCCTTAGGCTCTGAACTCCTCTATGGCAGGTGCCCCCTGGCCTGGCGTGGTGCTTGGTGCAGAGATTGGTGCTTGGTTCTCAGCCCAGTGTTTGCCGAGAGTATACCAAGGCGTCTAAACCAGGGTTTTCAAAACTGCAGTTATCTTGATGCCACCTTCACAATTTTTGCCATGCCTGAAAGACCCCTTGTAATTTAATGTGGCATTTTCCCTCAAATCGATTTTAAATCAAATTGTCTCTTAAAAACATAACTTTGTTGTAAGCATTAATATTTGTGAACTGACAGGCTTGCTCTGCTGTCAATAAATATTCTAATGTGCATTCAAATGAATGCATACAAATTAAAGTAAAAAGTTCTATCTTTATACTCATCTCGCACGCCACTTATGCTGTATCCATGTGCCCCGGGGTGCATACACTAGCCCCAGATGACCGAATTTCCTGCTACTGCCCTCACTGATGGTATCACCATCACTTTGCTATTGCCGCAAAAGCCAGGGACCCTGTCACCCCACTACTGCCCACTTGCTTGCTCTAGATGCCCTCAGTCCCACTAGACTTGCCTGCCTTTCTGTGTAAAACAAATCTAGCCAGGGTCTTATGCCTGCGTGGCCTTGCTTTTATATGTGAATCGTGGATTTTAATCTGTATTAGAGGTTATTAAGGTGATACAAATGAATGGCAACCATGGGCTCCAGGAAATGGAATTTTTAGGCACAAGTGGCAGATTCTCTAAGTAAGACATCTGCAGTGGAGGGAGCTTTTGGGCAGGGCAACTCTCATTACTTTTACACCATCACCCTTAGGTGAGAGATGTCTTAAGTCTTTGATTGAAAATTACTTACTACATGATTGAAACATTTTCTATTTCCGGATTAAACCATCCTAGCTTCCCTAACTTTTGTTCCACTAGTTATTTTGTATCCCCTTTTTTCCCCTGATTTCCCCTTATTTTCCTTCCTGGGTTTTTCTTGGTGGAATGGAGGTAGCACATTGATCAGTGAATTCTGGAGAAATAAAGGACTCAGTGCCTGGGTTTGTGAGTATAATTGTGCCCTCTCTCCTGAGCATGTGTCTCTGTGTATTAGAAACACAAGGGCTTTATAAACCCGAGTGTCACAGGAGCTAATGGGAGGAGCATTCCTCTGGGGTCATGAGAGCAGGTCCAAACCTTGCCTCTGTGAGTCCTAACTCTGTGACTTTGAGTCAACCTTTGATCTTCTCTTATTCTTAGCTTCTCATCTGTAAAAGAGGGAAAGTGATATTTCCCACATCCTGTTCAGCCACGGTCATGCTCATGGTGAGGAGTGACACAGTGTACATTGTCCTGTCCCTGCCAGCCTCATCTCAGAGCCTGAGTCTGGTTGTGCTGGAAATGTTGGCTGACGCAGCCAAGGGCCACCCGTCTCTCCTCTGTAAGAAAGGATGTCCATCTTATAGTGTCAGTTCTCTTGTGGGTGCTTCAGACACTGTGGGAAACCCAGGGGAAGATGTGAAAGAGTCTGAACTGCCACAGATCTTTGGAGTCATTGCACATTACGCATAGATGTAATGCAGTTGACATTTATCCTTTAAATTGGATGAACTGAACCCGCAATGTTTAGCCATTGCCTTCTAAGGTCTCCTTGTTTTGGTTCCATTGCTTTAAAGAGTCTGCAGATCCAGTTCTGAGCCAAGTCGTGGGCAGTGGCTGCCAGGATTGTCTGAAAGCCAAGTGTGAGCCTTCTGTGAGCCCAGCGAGGCCACAACACCTCATTTCCAGCAGGGAGGGAAACCCGCTGCCCATAAAACTCAGTGCAAAAGAACAAAAAGGGACATTGAAGTCAGTCTAGCTCAGAGGGAGTTTCAATGGAGTCTGGCTGATAGAGGCTCACATTCTGGAATCTTCGGTCAGATGGTTGCTCCAGTCACAGAGGTGACACTCTGAGGTACTCAGTGACCTCATTTTGCTCTGGAGAGACAAGGATAGGTATCACAAGACTCTCATCTGACCAGGTCTGAATGGCAGCCTCTGTTTAAAGACAGATGTCTGACAGGACCGGCCGGGATGATGTCGGATGTCAGGAGAGCCCTGACAAGGACAGGGGGGCCACTCAAACAGTGCTTTCCTCTGTGCCGGCTGGAACCAATCCGAGGGATCTGGAGGCACTTTTCACGAGCCTCTTATTCCTCCTCCTTGCTTCCCACCCCATGCCAAATGATGTAATTGTGATAAATAACCACAGTGAGCATCCCAGCCGGCATAAATTCATCCTTGCTATTTGAGCTTAGCTTGAAACCTCTGTCATCACAGATCACGCCTAATCCAAATACATGCCTGAACTGAGCTCTGGACCTGCAGTGTTATTAGTGAATTATGTGGGTTTGGATGAGGGTAATATATTGTTAGCAGGCTAGTCAGCTGGAGGAGGGAGCTCTGGGCGTTCCCATAGGACCTGAATGAAAACACGATGTCTAATATTTCAGCAAATGCCCCCCTCCCTTTCCAGAACCATTGCAACACCCAGCCATCAGGGCTGCTACTGGAATCTTGGCACATTCTTTCTGCCTTCTGCCTCGTTGCTGGGAATCATTTGTAAAGTTATGTTGTGGCAATGTACTCGAATGATACTAATCATGTCCAACTATGTTATTTCTTTCACACGAGGGACCGTGTGTTAGTAACCAACTCAGAGCTTATCCCCCCCAAATCCATTTATTTCTCTCTGTGACTTGAGGAAGGAATTTCTTCTTTACAAACCACACATTTTGATTACAGTTGACCCTTCTCTTGTCTAGAATAAATGCAGACCAGAAACCATCAGTTTGAAAGGTATTTCCAAGATCATTTCTTGGCTTGAGTTTTTCTCTGTAGAAAGAATTGAATGAGTAGGGAGTGTAGAATGAATGTGCTTTGAAGCAGCTTTGAATCTGATTTCATGCAAGTGGCCTAGTTATATGAATTGGCTGTTGTCTTTTGCTAATTAAAAATTTGGGTGGGGGATGGAAGATA
Source organism: Lipotes vexillifer (assembly GCF_000442215.2). Lineage (NCBI taxonomy): Eukaryota > Metazoa > Chordata > Mammalia > Artiodactyla > Lipotidae > Lipotes > Lipotes vexillifer. Next base: position 125,723 of record NW_006780942.1, read on the forward strand.
GCTCTTGAACATTGTAAAAACTTTAAATAGTACCAAAAGATAAACAGAGTAAAAGTGAAACTTACAACAGTCTTGACCCTCATGCTGCAATGACCCTGCCCCAGGCAGCAACTGTTCTTTGTTTTTATTGCAGAGATAGTCTCTGCATATAAAATGAATTAGAGGGCAAGTTCTGTGTCCTACATTTCGTCTTGCTCACTGCTGTATCTCCAGCTTCCAGAACAGTGCAGGATCTCAACAAATATTTGTCGAACGAATAAATGAATAAGCAGGAAAGCAAGCACAGGAACACGCACACAATCGGTACCATACTATTTACACTGCTCTGCACGTTTCACATGCTTTATAGTTACACCTGTAGATTTGCCTCATTCTAACAGGTGCCTTGTATTCCATTGTAGGAATGTGCATAATCTATTTCTACCAGTCCACTACTAATGGGTATTTAGGTTGTGTCCATTTTTTCTCTATTGAACAAAAGAAAGTTGCAACAGTATCTGTGTATCTATGTCTTCATGTACATTTTGAATTTCTCCATAAGATAAATTTCTGGTTAGGCTCTGAGATATCTGTAAAATAAAATTTTTGGAATTACCTGATCAAAGTATATGCATATGAAATGGCTACTTTCTAAGTAACTAGCCATTGCATACTCTAAGGAGAGTTTCCTGTACTCATTGGTAAATGCAAAACTTTTTCTCCCCTGTTCCCTTTGCCTGAAACCCCCTTCTCAGGCTCTTTAATTGGAGAATTCCTAGTTAGCTTTTCTGAACCATTCGAATGTTACTACGTCTATGGAAACCTTCATATCTCATTAAATTATTATTTATTTATGCACCCGTCTCTCTAAATAGACTGAAATTCCCTGATGACCAGGGCTGTGTCTTATTTCATCTCTGTATCCCCAATGACTAGCATAATGCCTGCCATATTGTAGGTACTGATGAAGATTTATTTAATGGTGAACATGACAGTGAATTTTAGAAAGTCAGTGTGGAGAACTAAAGTATAAGTATTCCTCAATGTTCAGATTTTGACAGTGGTGGAAAGAAGAAACATATTCGAAGTTAGTACTGTGAGACTCAAAAACAATACTGGAAAGCTAGGTGACCCTTAGAACCAGCCCGGCCAGGGGAGCCACCTAGCTGCTCAGCTTAGGTGGGGCTTGGAAGTCAAGAGCACAGCCTGTCAATAGGTTAATGTTGGGCAACTGGCCTAGAACCCCATGGAGTCCAAACCCAGGCAGTTATTTGAGCAGGACAGATGAGATGAAAATAGGGTTAGGAGTTAAGATGAGTTGTCAGGGCTCCAGGGAGAATTGTCTCCAAGGACCAAGTGCAGTGAATTGGGTTCAGGTCTGGTCTTCTCAGCCAGAAGAAACAAAGTCATATTCAAACTATTTCAAAGAAGTGGGTGCTTTTTGAAAAGAAGCTTATAGGGTAATACATGGAGTAGAGATCTCCTAGGAGCTAAGAAAGTGTATTCGTTACCTATTGCTACATAACAAATTACTCAAAAACTCAGTAGTTTAAAATTACAAACATTTATATATCATAGTTTGTGTGGGTCAGAAATTCAAAAGCAGCCTAACCGGGTGGCTCTGGCTCAAGATCTCATAAAGTTGCGGTCTAGCAGTCATCTCAAGGTGGGATTGGCTTCCAAGTTGACTCGTGTGGTTGTTGGCAGTTCCTCACTGCCATGGCAAGCCTCTCCATGGGTTGTCTGAGTGTCCTCATGACATGGCAGCTGGACTCCCTCAAAGTGGGTGATCCGAGAGAGCCCAAGACAGAAGCCTCAGTCCTTTACAACCTAATCCCAGTCTTAAAACCTAATAGCCTTGAGGGGAGTTCTCAAGATGAAAGACCCTGAGCTCACCTCCTCTCACGGGTATACCAAAACTACAACTATTTAGGGAAGAGCTATTGATGAAAAAGACGGGAACCCAACGACTAAGGACATAAAGAAGGGAACACAATGAGACGTGTATGAGGAATAGAGTTGGGGTATATAGTCAAGGCCCATAGGCTTGGGTGGGTGACCCAGAAATGGGAGAATAATTACAATTGCAGTGATTCTCCCCAAGGAGTGAGGGGTCTGAGCCCCACATCAGGTTCCCCAGCCTGGAGGGGAAGAAGAGGCCCCAGAAGGTTTGGCATTCAAGGCCAGAGGGGCTTACTTTCGGGAGACTCAAGAGAGACTCCACTCTGAAAGGGCGCACACAAAATCTCACATGCTCTGGGACCCAGAGCCGGAACAGTAATTTGAAAGGAGCCTGGGTCAGACCTACCTGCTGATGTTGGAGAGTCTCCCGGAGAGGCAAGAGGCAGCAGGCAACTGGAGCTCACCCTGGGGACACAGGCACTGGGGGCAGTCATTTGCGGGAGTTTGTTCTACCATGTGGACGCTGGTATTGGCCAGCACCCTTCTGGAATCCTCCCTCTAGATTATTAGCCTCAGGACCCAGCCCTGCCTCTGCCACCAGCCTATAGGCACCACGACTGGGACGCCTCAGGCCAACAACTAACTGGGCAGGGACACAGCCTCACCCACCAGCAGATAGGTTGTCTTAAGACCCCCTGAACCCACAGCCATCCCTGGACATGGCATTGTCCACCAGAGGACCAAGGACACGACCCCACACACTGGTGTGCGGGCACTATACCCAGGACCCACAGGGCCCCGTAGCCAGAGACCCCAGGACCCAGATCCACCCACCAGGGGCAGACACCAGCCCCAGAATCACCTGGCCCCAGCCCTGGCCTCCAGTAAGCCTGTTCTAGCCTCAGGAGCAGCCTCACCCATCAATAGGTAGACACCAGGCCCAGGAAATCTGCAGTCCTGCAGCTTGCAGTGGCAGGACTCAGCTCACCCACCAGCAGGCCAACACAAGTTTCAGGATACCTCAGACCCTGCAGCCAGGTGGTCAGGAACCAGTCCGACCCACCAGTGGCCTGACACCAGCTCTGGAACCCCAGAACTCAGCCCTGCATGCCAGTCGGTTGGAAATGAACCCAGGACCTGGCATCACCCACTGGTGGCCAGGCACAAACCCTGGGATGTCCTGAACTCCTAGAAGAAGACATAAGCAGAACATTTTTGACATAAATTGTAGCAATATGTTTTTGGACCTGTCTCCTGAAGCAAAAGAAAGAGAAGCAAAAATAAGCAAATGGGATCTAATTAAACTTAAAAGCATCTGCCCAGTAAAGGAAACCATGGACAAAACAAAAAGACAACCTACTGAATGGGATAAAATATTTGCAAATGATATGACTGATAAGGGGTTAATATCCAAAATATACAAACAGATCATACAACTCAGTATCAAAGAAAACAACCTAATTAAAAAGTGGTCAGAAGATCTGAATAGACATTTCTCCAAAGAAGACATACAAATGGCCAAAAGGCACATGAAAAGAAGCTCAACATCCTTAATCATCAGAGAATCGCAAATCAAAACCATAATGAGTTATTATGTCACACCTGCCAGAATAGCTATCATCAAAAAGAACACAAATAACAAATGCTGGTGAGGGTGTGGAGAAAAGGGAGCCCTCATACACTGCTGGTGGGAGTGGAAATTGGTATAGCCGCTGTGGAGAACAGTACGGAGTTTCCTCAAAAAACTAAAAATAGAACTGCCATATGATCCAGCAATTCCACTCCTGGGTATATATCTTAAAATGAAAACACTAATTTAAAAAGATACATGCACTCTAGTGTTTACAGCAGCCCTGTTTACAATTGCCAATGTATGGAAGCAACCTAAGTGTGCACCAACAGATGAATGGATAAAGAAGGTATAGTGTATATATATATATACAACAGAATACCACTCAGACATAAAAAAGAATGAAATTTTTCCATTTGTAACAACGTGGAAATGGAGAGTATTATGCTTAGTGAAATAAGTCAGAGAAAGACAAATACTGTATATGTTATCACTTATATGTGGCATCTAAAAAATAAAACAAACTAGTGAATATAACAAAAAGGAGACAGATTCACAGACATAAGGAACAAACTAGTGGTTACCAGTGGGGAGAGGGAAGGCAAGAGGGGATTCAGAGGTACAAACTACTATGTATAAAATAAATGAGCTACAAGGGCATATTGTACAGCACAGGAAAAACAGATAACATTTTATAATAACTAAGTGCACTGTAATCTGTGAAAACTGTGGATCACTGTTGTACCCCTGAAACTAGTATAATATTGTAAATCGACTATACCACGACAAAAAGAAGACTCTTTCATAATCTAATCCCAGAAGTGATATACTATTACTTCTGCCATATTCTGTTATTAAACACACCAACTCCATGGGAGAGGGCTCCATAAAGGTGTGAATGCCAGGAGGTGGGGATCATGGGGTGCCATCTTCAAGACTGGCTATCAGAGAAGTGAGCTGTACAACATCAGACCTCACTGCAACTAGGGCAGGAAGACTATTAGATACCACATCTATTTCTTTATTGACTCTTTTAGGAGCTGTTTGGTCTTTTCCTTATGGCATCACTGCTACTTTCTACACATCTTCTGCACATTCATTCCACCCTCCACCAGTTTTACTCATTGACTTCCTCTTCTTATTACACCCGTTGGCTCACGCATGGTTCTACCAGGGCTTTCTGGTCCAACCCTGTTCACGCTCATGTGACTTTATTTCCTCTTCCTAACTGCTCGATGCTTTGTTTACCCAATTCTAAATTTCTGCAAGATAAATCTGATTGTTCCAGCTCATCTTTTTACATCAAATCATGGGTAGGGGTACAGCCTCTAGTGGAAAACACTTGGGGTAAATGCCCACCCCCTAGCCTTCAGCCACTGTTAGAGACTTGCATTAGATGGTCTCCCACAGGAGCCCTAAGACATGAATACCTATGGCTGGGGCCAAGTCTCCTAGAAGCCTTGTGGACAGGGTAAACACTGACCAATATCTTTAATGATTAAGAACACAAACTCTGGAGCTTTCCAAAATAGCGCCTGAATCTTTGGCCCTAATTTACTAGCCATGTGTCCTTAGGTAAGGTGTCTATGCCATCTCTATAAAAGGGATGTAATAATAAGAGTAGAGTACTTGATAGTGTTGTCATGAAAATTAAATGAGATTATGCACTGGCACAGTGCTAGGAACATAATAAGCTTCAGTAAATGCTAGCTGTCATTTCTATTGATACAGTTTATTTTGGGTGATGTTTTTGGAGGCCAATGGATAGAGGAGGAGGTGTGTCTCTATCAGTTTTAGCCATGTTCATTCATTTATTCAACAGGTATTTATTGATAGTTCTTCCTTTCTGCTGGAATTTGCTTTTTTGGTTATAGTATATGCATTGAAATTGTATGTATGAATGATTCATTATCACATTATTCACAAAAGCTCTTTCAAGGCTTTCACTTTTTAAAAATTCTCTACAGATGCCCAGTTCCCCTGGAACATTTTCTCACTTTTCATAGAAAGCATCTTGTCTCCTTTCCTAAGAAGAGGTAATAGTAGGTAATGGAAAGAATCCTGGACTTGGTGCAGGAAGATGTGAATTTGAATCTTGGCTTTGCCTCTGATGCGTTGGCAAGTTACTTGTATTCACTGAACTGGTTTTCTCTTCTATAAAAGGGTTATAATAAAACTTACCTCGCCTCGCCTCTCCTAAAAGGCCATAGGGTGTGGTGGTTAAGAATAGTCTCTGAAGCCAGATCATCAGGTTCAAGTTCCAGATCTCTCTCTCACAAGCTGACCCTGCTCAAGTTACCTAACCTCTTGGTGCCTTGGGTTCTTCATCTGTAAAATGGGATGATAGTACCAATGCCATGCCCATAGGGTTGGGTTGGGAGGGTTCAATGGTCTGATGTAAGTAAATCACTTAGAACAACCTGGCAACAGTAATTGCTGCATAAAGGTCACCTCTTTTTGTGTAGTTTTGCTCATGGCTCTAAGAACCAGTAATAATAACATTTTGCTATCTTCATCAGACACAGGAGTAAAACAAGAGCAAACATTCAGAGGTTGCAAGTCAGGAGTTCGTCACGTCTCCCCCAGGGATGTTTTGCATCATAGTCTCTTCTTTCCTGCAATGTAAAAAAAAGTGTCCTTCTATGTTGCCACTACCAGTTTCTATCTCTTTATCACCAGCTTTATGAAAAGGGAACCACAGTTACACTTTCATTTTTAAGAACTTGCATCTCCATTGACCTTCAGGTTTGGTTTCTAGCCTCCTGCCTATTTTCACTTATTCCTCTTCCTTTGCCAGCATCGCTTCCTTGTCAGGCTCTGAGTGCTTCCTCTTCTGGCGTAGCTCTGTCCGCCTACAGGGCTTCATCCTTCTGAGCACCCAACTGGAATTCCATTCTATGCCCCAACTCCTTTTAAAAACTTTTGGATCACCCTTTTCTTTTCTTCTTGTTTTCTTTTTAACATGCTTTTCCTTTGTTGTATCGTCAGCTCCCAAGTCTGTCCTCAACAGCCTTCCCGGCGAATGCTCCTCTCGCCTTACAGGTCAGTCCTCTCCAAGGGCTTATACTCTCATCTCTGTGAAGGGGGCTTCCAACGTGTAGTTCTGAGTCCAACTTTCCTTTTGAGTTCGAGTTCTTTGAGTTTTAGACTCAGAATATTTGAAACAAAATCCACCTTCCAATCGAACTTTTGGAACTGTCTCCTTACCTCTGCAAATGGCATCACTCTTGCGCTGATCACCTGAAGTTCTGAGTCGTCCACTCACGGTTCGTTCAACTATTTCAGTGTCTATTGTGTGACAAGCATTTTGCTAGGCGTGAGAGTGCAGAGATGCATCTGACACAGTCTTTGGGCTAGGGAGAGAGAGATGTGGTGGTGGGAGACTTTGGTGAGTGTGGCCAGGGCTCAGAGGAAGGAGTGCCCGATAATGCCTAGGGAGGGGTTGGCGCTCAGAAAAAGATACAAGGAGGAGGTGAGCCTTGATCAGAATATCACAGGTGAGAGTATTTTCAAAAAGAGCTAGGAAAGTCCAAACAAAGGAGAGTCTGGGGCAAGACAAGAGAATAGAAACAACCAAGAGCTGTCAAGACCTCAGCACCTCCCCAGCTATAGGCACTCTGCCTGGGCTGGGTTTCCTTGCAGACCTACAGAGATATGTCTCTGCCCTTTGTCTTTGCCTCTCTTTCCCCAGTTACTTATTCAGTCCTCCATCTTTATTATTGGTTTGATTTTACTATTAACCTTTTCTTATGAAACATTTAAAACACATACAGAAATAGATACTCTAATAACCTCTGATGCACCCATCACAGTTTCAACAGTAATCAAATCTGTATTCTCACCTAGATCCTTCCCATCTGTATTATAATGAAGAGTCTCACACATTATCTCATTTTATCCACAAACATTCCTAAAAGATAAGGAATGTTAAAGAAACATAGCTGCAACATATTAATTACAGCTCAAAAAAGAAATTAACAATAGTTCCTTATCATATACTCAAATACCATACATGGTTTTATTTTTCAGTTTGTTTCTACCAGAATCCATATAAAGTGCACATTTGTGACTGGTCAATAACTTTTTAAAATTCCTCTTAATCTATAGGTTCTGCATCCACTTTTTTCTTTCCCTTGCAATTTATTTGTCAAAGAAACCAAGTCTTTTGTCTTTAGATTTTTACTACAGTCTGGATCTTGCTGATTGTATCCCTGTGATGTCGTTAGAAATGTTCCTCTGTCTCTTGATTTTCTTATGAACTGATTGGTAGATCTACAGATTAAATTATTTTTGACAAGATTCCCTCATAGCAGCATGGGAGATATATAATTTCTACTTGCCTCTCTTTTCACATCATTGATGCTCAGGAGCATTCATTCATAAGAAATGGCAAAATGGTGATATTCTAAATCCTGTCAGTCCCTATTCATTTATCAGCAGAAATACTTCTGTGAAGATAACCTTTCCTTCATTTAACATGTGGGTTCCCAGTGGTACATTTCATGGAGGAAAGACAGGATCAATGCATGATTCTTTCCCTTAGTTACTGGTTGGTTTCCCAGTATCTTCAAATAGCGACCAGTTAATGTTTTTCTTTTAAATATCATTATGATATTGTGGATTCAGTACCTGTGATGTGTTTCAATACCCTTCAGTTATGATTCTGATTGGCTGCTCAAATTGCTCTGTGTTTGGCTTGTGGTAGCTTCTCCAACTTGGCTCTGAGTTCTTTTATACAACCCAGTCATCTTTGATAGCTTGTTTGTTATTTGACATAATAAGGTACTCCAGACCCATCCTGTAAATCTCCTGCCCCAGACTTGGAGCCAGCCACATCTCTGAGGACTCCTGGTTTCTTGTAGTGGGAAATGTATTGATACTAGGGTTGTCCATTACTTTTAATCTCAACTGCTATGGCAAACTTGACCCACCGACTTCTGATTGCTGTATACTTCAAAATTATGCTGCATTTCTGCTGCTAGATCCTCCTGCATCCCAGAACTAGTCATGCCTTGCTTCCACGTATCCATTTCACGAGTCTCCCTGATCCATCAGATCCACTAACTGGGCATTCCAACATTCTTCCCAGCCTGGTCCAACCTGAGCTCCTAGCTGTAACCCTGCTTCTCCCCTGTGTGCCCTGCCATGTACCAGCCAAACTGACTCACTAGCTGTTTCCTGTTTCTGCCTCCTACATCCCCACCTCTGTGCTGTGGTTCATGCTATATATTCACCTGGGTCACCTGTCCTCTAAACCTCTGTTTTTAGATGTTCTTGGAGACATGGCTGATTCCAAGTCTGGGACAGGAAATGCACAAGCCCTCCCTTAAGTGTCACCTCTGCTTTGGGGCCTGGAGTGATCACCTCATAATGAAAGTTCTCCTTGCTCTGAATTCCTGTGACTCTGTCTCATGGCACCAGACATACACATATCCCCAGTGGGGCTATGAATTCCTAGAAAGCTGAGATCCTGGCTTATTTATTCTTTAAATTCCCAGGGCTGAACATTTTCCCCTGACACACAACAGATACTCAAATACATGTCTTTAGAATGAACAGGTGTTCTGATGACTAAACGAATTATTTATATTCTGCTTGGTGCTGTGATTTTTAGGTTGCTATCGTGTTCTCATCTCCTTTCAGTCTCACCAGACACAATCTCCTTGAAGGTCGGGTGAGAGGTGGAACTTCCTCACTTTTGCCTCTCTTTTTGCCCCCAACACAATGCCTAGCTTAGCTTAGAGGAGCCACTCACTGGATATTGGTTGAGTTGAATTTATGGCAAAAGGAGAGGAATTTAAATCCAAAGACTCACTCTTTTGTCTCAGCCAACAAAGATTTGAGCTTTTGACCCACTCTTTTCTGCCTTCCTGGGAAGATATCAGAGGCAAAGGAAGGCACAATTCCATTTGCCCGGTTTTGCCACTGTTTATTTCCGGATAGGCCAGCTTAATATTGCAATTTTTTTTTTTTTCCTTCTTGCTTTTCTTCTCATTCTCTCTGAGGCATCGTGTGTGATTGAGGCTCTTCTAAGCTCACTGCAGAGGCTCAGCATGGCAGTAAAAAGCTTCCCAGAAAGCAGTCCAAGAACAAGCAGCCAGTGACCCTGGGGATGACAGCACAAAAATGCTATTGACAAAAGATGGGCAGAGAGCAGTTGCCTTTATTTGGACAGAGTGAGAAAAAGAACTCGAAGTGAGTCTGTTAGCCAAGCACACCCTGGGTGTTCTATTGCTCTTTTGGGGAGAGTCGCATGCCTGTAATATCTGGAGCTAGGGAAAGGATCCAGGGCTCTCAGCAGCTGCCCAAGGGACTTCTGACCGCAGCCATGGAGATGGGTGATATTACCTGGCCCACCAAGTCATCCAGCCTGGTGGCCAGAGTTGGGTCTTGGACTCCATAGGCTGAATTTTTAGGCTATGCTCTTTCTGCCGTACCAATTTCTCTTTTTTTGTGAGTGAGGAAGAGCTCAGGGTTGCTTTTTATTTTCCCTGAGAAAATGCAGAAGCCAGCAGAATATCATGGAACCTGGGTGTCCTGAGACCTGCTTTTTAATTCCCATTCTTTCAGTAACTAGCTGTCAGACGCTAGTCCTCTAGCCATTCTTTCCCCCAGTCTCTTTATAGACCTAATATCTGGTCTCTGTTATCTCTAAAGTGCTTTCTAGTTCTAATTTTTTAAATTAAATTCATGACTTTCCTGCTGCTGGAAATTCTGCTGATTAAAGTAATTTCTAAAGGGCACTCTAGAATACTGTGGCTGATGATTTTAAAGAAACCATCAACTCTGGAACTCTCAACTCTGACTTTCAGATTGTTCTTAAAACAGAGGTTTTTTTTAAATTAATTAATTAATTTTTAAAATCTTTGGCTGAGTTGGATCTTCGTTGCTGCACGCGGACTTTAGTTATGGTGAGCAGGGGCTACTCTTCTTTGCAGTGCATGGGCTTCTCATTGCAGTGGCTTCTCTTGTTGCAGAGCATGGGCTCTAGGCGCGTGGGCTTCAGTAGTTATGGCTCACAGGCTCAGCAGCTGTGGCTCGCGGGCTCTAGAGCGCAGGCTCAGTAAAAACATAGAGTTTTGAGCAAAAAGAGAGGGTTTCCCAAACATCAGTACATTGGTCTATGCCCAGCCCCACCCTGCTAGCAACCTTCTGCTGTCCTGGATGTAGAGGGTGCTTACCTGTGCTAAGGGTGTTCCAGTTACCTATAGGAAGAGAAAGATGTCTGGCCACCCAGGGCTAATATGAACAATGAAGTTCTTCTCTGGAACATGGCTCATCTCTATCACGTGACCAAGCCTAACCGCTGATTAGAGAATTATGCTTTTGATTTACGCAGCTGGGCCTTGTTCTAGGCATCACCACCCCTCTATTTGCTGCTAACAGTAAACAACATGATTTTTACCAAGTCCTCCCAAAATAGGTAGGTACAGTCATTGTATTTTAGATCATGGAGTAAGGGCACCCTTCGTCATTGTTGCTCAGTGGTGTGGGCCAGCGTTTGTGGGCTCTGTTTTGGTGTGAACTGGTCAACACTGCTTTCTTGACTCTGGACTATCCTTTCAAGCCCCACCAGCCAGCTTGCAACACCACGAGGTGGACATGGGACCAGGATGCGAATGACTCAACACAGCTCTTTGTCTCCACAGTGAAGTCATGTATTTCACACGCTCCCCTGACAGAGACTCTCCACCCCACATTCCTCCCGCTCTGGGAAGGAAATGCTTTCTTTCTTAAAGAGAAAACTGCGATGGTCTAAGATAGCACTGGAGGCAGTTGAGGGGCTGCCTCTACCCTTCCCTCCCCTCCTCCGAGTACCACCTGCTTACCAGCTTCATCTCGGGCAGGGATGGGAGGTGGTGCTATTTTCTGTTGAATGCTTTGGCCAAAATGCATGGACAAAACCCTTTTGACTTCAAATATTTTCATGCAGCTGAAACAAGATTTTTGATCATTTGGCTAGAAGGCCAAGGACAACTGAAGACCATGTCCAAAGTGTTCCCTGCTGTACTGCATCCACAAGGACCTCTTCCTGGCTGTGGATCCAGCCAATGGAAGGAGCTCCATTTCAGCACCTCTGGGTTTGTCTACGCTCAGTTCAGGTGATGATTCCTTTTTCACCGTGCTGCCACCACGTCCCTGTGGTTGGTTTTCCAGTAATGATATCCAGTCTCTTCAGGTTTTATCTGCCCTAGACCAACACCAGAGCAGACTTATAACCCATTTTAACGATGTCCTTTGAAACGGCACCAGCCTTCAGCTCTGGCCCTGATGTGACCTTCTGGAATTGGGTTCACTTATGGTCTCACGTTTCCACTCATCCCTGTGCCCCTGTGTTTCAACTTCTGGTAACTGATTTTCCCACCCCTCCAATCTCTACAAAGGAGACTGGATGGGGCTAGCCTGGCTGGCCAGCTCTGCAAAGTTGCATTGGAAAGTGAGAGGATCCCTTGCCCACAACTGTGTCATATAGGATCAGAAGTGAAGGTCAGAACCAGGGTCTGACCTTGTAAGAGCAAGGAGATCTGATGCAAATTTCAGGAGCCACTGGGTATTGTTGGGTTGGGTTAGTGTCACAGAGTTATGTAATAACCTATATGGGAAAAGAATCTGAAAAATAATGGATATATGTATACGTATAACTGAATCACTTTGCTGTACACATGAAACTAACACAACGTGGCAAGTCAACTCTACTCCAATATAAACTAAAACTTAAATTAAAAAAAAGATGGCAATGAGAAACAGTCAGCAAGAATAAACAGATGGCATAACCCCTAGGCAGTACGTGTTCCCTCAGCCCCGAATTTTGCACATTTCCATCAGAGTTTGTGTAGATGTGGTAGCTCCATTCACAAAGACTGGGCAGGTAAACCTGTACTTCCGGGTCAGGGCGCTGCTGAACTTGGATTTGTCACTGTGGTTTAATAACAAGAAGAGTGAAATCACAATGAAAGTACAGGCAACCCCATATAATATCTTTTTTCTTATTCTGGTGACCTCAGTGAACTGGATGGGAAGGATATCTTTTCTTCCTTTTCTAGATGCCAAAAGTGTGGCCCTAGTCTTCTTTAGCAGTTGACTGTTTTTTTTTTTTTTTTCCACTGAGTCCCCTTGGCCTCCAAACTAAAGCAAACTCCGCTGAATGTTATTGTTGAACAGCTTGCGGCATGTTTACAATATGTATGACTTTCTCTGGCTGACCTCCCAGAACGGGGCTGTTGCCTAGCTAGGGACCCATTTAGAGTGGTAGGGGATGAGAAATTATAGACTGTCCAGTGTAACCTCAGTGGTAGGCAGATCTGAGAGATGTTAAGAAGCAATGAGATCACAAAACATCTGTAGAAATATGAACTGACAAAAACTAGCCATTGTGGTTTCATAAGGGTAAATTTTGTTTGACAAATGTGGTGGGAAAAAAAGAGAGAATGAAGGAGATAATGTGGAAAGCAGAGGGTTATTAGACAGTGGACCTCAACTATTAGGATTTCCAGAAGACTTTGGACAAGGTATTGCTGAATAGGGGCACACACGGGGTGGAACCTCTAGGCTTCCTAAAGGGGTGTACTTCAATCATTGCAATAAAGAGCTCAAGTCAAGCTGTAATTATCCCCTTTCTTTTCCTAAGGGTACTGTCTTAAATCCTCAGTTATTATACACTTGGGTAGTGAGACTAGAGCCAAGTAAGGCTGTGGAGTTTGAGACCTCCAACTTTCTCTGCAAGGTGGTTAAAATAATAGGTTGGCTTAGGTATGCCTGTTATTCAGGAAAGACAACTGGACCTCTTGTGGAGGACCATCAAGTCATCAGTGAAACAGATTTTTTAGTTCAGTGGTCAGCGAACTACAGCCCACAGACCAAATCCACCTGTGTTTGTAAATAAAGTTTTATTGGAACACAACCATACCCATTCACTCACATATTATCTACGGCTGCTTTCATGCTGCAACGGCAGAGTTGAGTAGTTGCTATTATATAGCCCATAAAGCCTGAAATATCGACTCTTTGGCAATTTACAGCAAAAGTTACTAATCCCTATTCTAGTTCACCTGCAACCCTCTCCAATCAGCCATTTTAGGCCATCCCATGGTGACTGTCTCTCACTTCATTTTCTTTTACTCTTTCATAGCACATGTCATTATCTAAACTATCTCGTTGAGTTTTTTACTTGTATTTTGACTATTTCCTACAAACAGAAGGAAAGCAGACATCTTGCTTTCTGTTCTGTTCATCATGGCGTATCCCCAGCTCCTGGCCCATAGAAGTTGTTCAATCACTAGTTATCATGTGAATGAATGAATGAATGAATGAATGCAGGTGAGAAAAAATGGTGAGGAAAGTGGGGGTAAGAATGAGACAGTGAAGATGCTTAGTGACCTATAGGAAACAGAATAATCATATATTTGTGCTTTCTGCTTAACTGACCATAGAACGAATGTTCGTTAGTCCCACGTTAGTTAGAAGAAACATCCCCATTGATCTACCCACTCTGTTATGTCAAATTATAACCCACTGTAAGTCAGCCAACACATATATTTCTCTCCATGGTTTATAAACTTCCAGGCATGGATATTGCATATTTACCAGGGGTGGCCTAGTGCCTTCCTGGTCCTCTTGTGACTGTCTCATTGCTGCGCCCCTGACGTCTGGGCCATGCCCCTGAGATGGGAAGACTGCTCACTGTGAGATGGAAGGAGGCAAAGGGAAATCAAGACCACGAGATCTTCTCAACTAAGCCTGTTTGCTATTTGGAACTTGAGGGTTACCTACGTTATATTTATTTTTACTTCTAGAAGGAATCATTACAAAATTGCTGCAACAGGAATAAAGACGCAGGCAGAGAGAATGGACTTGAGGACACAGGTGGGGGGAAGGGTAAGCTGGAACGAAGTGAGAGAGTGACATGGACATATATACACTCCCAAATGTAAAATAGGTAGCTAGTGGGAAGCAGCCGCATAGCACGGAGATATCAGCTCCGTGCTTTGTGAGCACCTAGAGGGGTGGGATAGGGAGGGTGGGAGGGAGACGCAAGAGGGAGGGGATATGGGGATGTATGTATACGTATAGCTGATTCACTTTGTCATACAGCAGAAGCTAACACACCACTGTAAAGCAATTATACTCCAATAAAGATGTTTTTTAAAAAAAAAAGCTTACAGGAAGAGAATAAAACCTTCATACAGCAGAAGCTAACACACCACTGTAAAGCAATTATACTCCAATAAAGATGTTTTTTAAAAAAAAAAGCTTACAGGAAGAGAATAAAACCTTGTTGCTCAAATTTTACATTGAGCACGACTCAGAACTAAATTTACCTTTTGCTCTACATCTTCAATTTTGTGTGTATATTTCTTTTTCAGATTGTTATTATATATATATGCATTTACATATATTCAGTATGGATATGTGGATTCAGTGAGGTCTAAATGGATACAAAAAATAGCAGTTATTTTTAACTTTGGTGTTTTGAAATAACTATGATGAAATTTTGAGGAAAATTATGTCTTGGCAGACTTATGTTCCAATGGCAATGCTAACGAAAATATACTTAAATAAATAGCATCTGCTTGAGATAGATTATATGAGATTGAGATACTGTGTTTTTGTTACTGTATTTCACACTTGGCTTTATGGATGACTAAAACAGAAATGAAAATTAATTCTAATCTACATTAAAATAAATGTTCATTTTCCAAACAAAATAAGTGGCAACACTACTTGCAACTGAAAAACAAACAGACAAACAAACAAACCAAAATTTACTGCTGCAATTATATATTCTTGAAATCTAATTATTAAGTCAAATGGAGCTTTGTGGTCTCAAGAAAACAGTAATGTAAGCCTCTTAAGAGTTAATGATAATAATAAAAACCCTACTATTTCTTGAGTGCTTGGAGAAAAATCTGCAAGATAAAAGGTCATGGCTCTAGCCCCTGAGTCCCAGTCTTTTTCCTGGAGCTTTCCTCAGTGGATCTCTGAAGCAAGCATAGTTCAGTGGGTAGTGTGCCATTTTGCTAGATAGGCTGCCATCTGCAAGAGAAAAGAGGTACTTATCAGCATAAAATTCTCTTTATTCTGTGGATGTTTTAATTTGTCTTAAAACGACTGTCATGGGCTACTGTCCATGGTCAAACTAAAACGACTGAAGACCAAATTTAACCAGGTTCCGCTGGTCAAAGGTGAACCAATTTGAGTATCAAATAAGGAAATTAACTGCAATAGGTTGATATTCATCAAATATAATGAAATACACAAGTTCAAAAGGGCATTGGGGAAAAAAAACAAAAATGAATTGCTCACCAGTGGAGGATACTAGGTAACCAATTCATTATTATGAACACTAAAGGGGAATTACTAAATATTTATGTCGTCTGTCCTATATAAACTGTACCACTAAATAATCAAATACATAGTAGATAACGGGAAATTTATAGAGGTAGCCAGCTAGTAAGTGAAGAAGAGATGGCAGTATTGGAATATCACCATGATGGAACCACTAATGATGTGTGAATCTCAGCATTGAGCATGAATGGCTGCTAACATCACAAAGAAGACAACCACTTATTGTGTGCCTCCTGATCAAAGAACACACCACCATCTTTGAAGCAGTCTTGCCAAAAGATGAAACTTGAACCTGATCAAGCCTCTAGATACACTTAGCAATTTACAGAAAATGCAGAGGACAGAGGATCTGGGTAGAAGACACCACATGAATGCAGTTGGCAAAATCCACATTGGGAAGCTCTGTAAATCAGTGATCTTGTTTCTTCAACAAATAAATTGTAAGAAAGAGAAGATGAAGGGGAGCTATGGATTGAAAGAAAGTTAAGAGACATCAACCAGTCATAATGTATGGATCTTATTTGCATCCTGATTCTGTAAACAAATAAATTATTAACATTTATTTTTCAATTAGAAATTTGAACACTGAATAAATATTTGATATTAGGAATTATTGTTACTTTTTAGGTGTGATATTGATATTATATTTTTAAAAGAGTCCTTTTAGAGATACTTAAATATTTTAGATGAAATGATATGATGTCTGGAATCTGTTTTATAGTAATAGAGGGCAGAGGGTTTGGTGAGAATATTAGATGAAGCAAAACTAGTTATGAATTGAAAATCGTTGGTTGATGAGTTCATGGGGTTTGTTATACTGTTTCTCTACCTTTATGGATGACTGACATGTCCATTACAAAAAAAAATTTTTAATGACCATCTTGGCAAAAAGAACAGTGGTTATTCAACTAGTTCTTTTAATGGTAGATAGAGGTGACATTTGACTATATATCGTTTATTGTGAAACTTATCTATGGGAACCTATGCTATATAAAGAAATAATGTTTTATGTATAATGTAACGTTTTTTTACATTATAACATTAGGTTATAATCTGCACTAGTCAATCACCAGGTTATCTCAGTGATTTTAAAATAAGTAATTATTTAAAATGATTTGCTTAATGTAATACATGTTACTATTTCATTACCAGGTAGCACATAAACAAGGGCAATTAAAATGGGGGAACACACAAGCCTCACTGATTAATTTGTTCTTTCTTTTGAAGACCATTTCCCAAGAGTCTACTACATGCCAGCACTAGGCTAGGCTCTGAGGATATAAATCATCAAAGTCCTGGTCCTACCCTGGAGAAACTCATTTTCTAGTGGGTGAAACAGACAAGTGAAAACCACAGAACTACAGAATAGCAGTCATGTGAGCCATGGCTCATCCACCAAGGGAGTGCAGTCCACCTGTCCTGGAGAGAAGGATGGTGGCTGGCAGGCTGAGCCTTCGGTAGGTGGGAGGGAGGGGAGGAGGTGAGAAGGTAGGAGGGCAGTGATAGCTGCAAGGCACCCTGGGAGGATGTTTACCTGCCTTTTGCTTCATATAGTGGGATTGTTGTGTGCGAGGGGAAGAGCAAAAAACAGATGCGACTGGTCGGGGAAACTTTAGTGGTCCATATTTTGGAGGATGTGGAATAAGCAAAAGACACACTGCTCTGTGCAAGGCCCATAACATCTCATCCCACTGAGTTCCTGTTCTGCTCTTGACCACGACAGCTGACATGAAGCAAAGCCTCTTTCTCTCAGGAGCTGCTCCTCAAATTTCCATCAACACACTCCTTTCTCACCAAGCTTTCTCCTCTGCGGCCTTTCCTTCCTAACCTCCTGGTCTGTCCTCTCTCCTAGCCCAGGCTTCTTTTTCTTGCTTTTCAGTCCAAATCTCAAGAGGACAGACTCTGACTTTTTTGCACTGTGTTTAGCCACAGTTGGACACTGCCTGCATTGGTGTTTTCCAGCGATCTTCATGGCCTTTCTTCCAGTTCAGTTTGTCAACTAGAAAGGACTTTGGGAATGAAACATTTTTAATTCTTTTTTTAACTCGAAGAATGATCTTAAAGTGGTAGCATGTATTATGTGATCACTTATCTCTATTGTTTTGGTTTAACTTACCCCTTTAAAGGATGGAAAAAAAAAAAAACTTAAGTAGTCCAATGAGGGTAATTCCTTGTCATTTACTGAGAGCTTTTTCTTGGTCAAAGCAAAACATTAGCATTCTTAGCTGTTCACTTATTTATACTACAGGAAACCAACAGTTATGCAAAGCCACTGCCAATATAATCACGAGCTGCTGTGTGGAGTCTTAAGTACCTCATGGAAAAATAACTCTGAATTGGAATTCTTCCCAAAATCAAGCTTCGTTCATGCTTTGACAACTGAGGTAGGCAAAAAAAAAAAAAAAAAAAAGAATCTAGAAAGCAGTTATAAATATGAAAGTCTGTTAAACTTTTCAGCAGCGTGATTTAGTGTAAAAAATGTAAGATATTAGCACAAATGCTTTTGCAAGAGTACTGCAGCTGTGTCATGTCTTTAATTTACCTGAAATTAATTGTAGGATTAAAATGCTTTATAGTTTAATGAACAAAGAGAACACAGCCTCAAGCATGTTTCATAACCTAGTTGTACCTTGTATTTTAAAACAGTCTGAAAATGTGGGAGACAAGCTGTGTGTGTGTGTGTGTGTGTGTGTGTGTGTGTGTGTGTGTGCAAATACATAGAAGCAGTTTGGAGCACAGTGGATATTGAGGCAGAGTATATGGTTTGTTTACAGAGTCATTCTCAAAACTATACATTTCAATCATATGGTAATTAAGTCTTGGATGGGCACATTCTGGACCTTTGTCTTTAAAAGGAGTTCCTGGGTTTTTTGGTGGTTGTTCTTTTTATTGTTTAAATAGATTTTGCCATGAGCACTTCCTGAATACATATATTTTTCCTTATAAGTGAAAGGCAGGAGCTATGAATAAGAGCAAGAACTTTGGAAACGAGAAGGGTTTATAAGGTTATTGGGAACTTTTCATCCTTACTGAGCAAACAGAGAGCAATGGCAGACACCACCTTTTTGAAAGAAGTGGCCCCTCATACTGAGAGCTGATAGGCAGAGATTGGATTTCTAGGACTCACATGCCTGGAGCACTTCAGGGGGTAATCACTGTCTTCATCGGTGAAGCCTTTGCCAATTTAAAAAATTGTCACTTGCCATCTGCCTCTACAAGGATTAGGTCACAAGCTGCTGCAGCTGCTGACCTTGAACACACCCTGAAAGGAGTTGAGGGTGGAGATCTGGAATGTGGCCCTCTGCGCTCTGGGAAAAACTGGCAGAACAGGCCTTCAGATAGTTAGATATTTTCAGAAGATTTTATGAGTCCCAATTCTTGCATCTCTTCATACCTAGAAAAGCACTAAAATCATTAACGGAGACATCTGTTCCTTGTGACTAGCAGCCAGCCTCTGCCAAAATGTGTGCTTGGTTGCCTGTACCTGCCCTTCACCAAAATCACATCTATACTGACCTTCCCCTGCTACCTCTTCAGAGCAGCTTCTCAGAGCTATCCGAAAGGCTGTCTCCTGTGCTACAGTCCTCATTTGTAGTTAAAAGTTAACTCACAACTCTCATGGTGTGCATTTTTTTTCAGTGGACACCTTCCTACAATTTTTATCGGCAGGTAGTTGGCTGTAGTCTCTCATTTATATTCACACCTCTTATTCAGCATGCCAAGTTCATCGTCTTGGTCTCTTAGCTGCTTCAGATGATTTGATCAATTTGCAATCTTAATTCCAAATTGCCAGAAGAAGGGGCAATGAGTGTTCAACGTGGCAATGATGACTATGGTAGCCAACATTGGCAGAGACTAACAAGGCACCAAGCATTGCACAAAGCACAGGACCAATCATTATTCCCTTTATGTGGGTAAGGAAACCAAAGCTTAGCACGGCCAAGTCAAGACCCAGGAACAAAGACACATGTGTGGCCAAACTGGGCAGCGGATGCTAGAGCTTGGCTCTCGGCCAGTGTGCTCTTGGGGGCTGCTAGTCTCCTGAAACCAGGAGAGGAGTGATTTCTCTCCAGATTCCTGGGTATATGTGAAATTTCCAAGATGTCCATGAATCCCATTTACATTCTTTTCATTCTTAAAATAAAAAACAATATTTCTAAACCTGCTGGAGCAAAAGAGATAGAATGTTTTTCTAGATTAGAATTTTTAGTATAAAGGTGATAATGCTTAGTATAAAAATTTAAACATTAGAAAATTATAATAAGTGAAACTTTTCTTTCTTACTTGCTTTTCATTTTTAACTTGTCACATTCCTCATCCTCCAACCACCTCTAAGCCCAGTCCCATTCACCAGATGTAACCAAGGTTAAGAATTTGAAATCTATCTCTTTACCTCCATCGCTAGTTCTTTCTCTATCTTTATCCTGCCCACTGCCCTCAGTGGACACACTACTTGGCAGTGTTAAGTGGACAGACTAAGTGGCTAGACTCCCTGTATTCAAATCCTGATTCTGCCATTTACTAGCTAAGTGATTTTGTGCTAGCAATCTCTCCATGCTTCAGTTTCCTTATCTGTAAAACAGAGATAATAATATTACCTACATCATAGGTTTATGTGAAGATGCCATATATACATAGTGAATATACAAAGCAGTTAGAACAGAGATCAGTACAAGATAAGCCCTCAATGTGTTCTCTTTGTGTATATATGTATATTTAATACACATGGAGGTGGTAATGTTTAAATTATTTTGCATCTTGTACTTTTGACTTAACAACTTACTGTTTTAGTAATATAAAACTTTTAAAAAACCTAATTTACAATATTCCATCACATACATGTAATCTGTTAGTAGACTCTTAGATACATCTGTTTCACTCTTATAAACAATGCTATAATGAAGTTCTAGGTACATAAATCTCTGCATTTGTCTGAGGACTGCTGTAGGATAAATTTCTAGAAATGGGATTGCTGATAAAGATGTATGCACGTTTAAAATTTTGGTTGAAACTGCCAAAGTGCCCTCCCCAAAGGCCATATCAATTTCCAATTCAGAACATCAATATTGGATGTGTCTGTTTCCTTACAACCCTGCCAAAGCTAATTAGGAAAGTACTTTTTAATCTGTACAAGACTAATAGGTGAAGATCTTATTGTTGCTTTAATTGCATTTCTTTGATTAGTAGTAAGGTTCAGCTTTTTTAATGAGTAAAATCGCTATTTGTAGTACTCTTTGTGAATTGACAGTTATTTTTCAACGGGGGTGTTTTTTTTCTTTTTTAACATCTTTATTGGGGTATAATTGCTTTACAGTGGTGTGTTAGTTTCTGTTTTATAA
>NW_006780943.1:0-243 GCF_000442215.2 Lipotes vexillifer
TATTTTCATTGCCTTTAACCTATAATAAATATTTACTGCTTTCCATAGAAAGAGACTGCGTAGTTAGCAGTATGAAAAGTAAGTTTATTCTTCTGAACCTTAGTTTCTGCTTTCACATCTAAAAGACAATATTAAATGCTTCCTCTGTGTACTACTGTCTTTACAAAACTGTTTCTTACTACTTATTTTGTGAAATGCTCACATCAGCCAAATCATGTCTATTTGAAATGAAAGTTTGAATTT
>NW_006780944.1:0-535 GCF_000442215.2 Lipotes vexillifer
GAGTTTGGGAGTGTTCCTCCCTCTGCTATATTTTGGTAGAGTTTTAGAAGGAAAGGTGTTAGCTCTTCTCTAAATGCTTGATAGAATTCACCTGTGAAGCCATCTGGTCCTGGGTTTTTGTTTGTTGGAAGATTTTTAATCACAGTTTCAATTTCAGTGCTTGTGATTGGTCTGTTCATATTTTCTATTTCTTCCTGATTGAGTCTTGGCAGGTTGTGCATTTCTAAGCATTTGTCCATTTCTTCCAGGTTGTCCATTTTATTGGCGTATAGTTGCTTGTAGTAATCTTTCATGATCTTTTGTATTTCTGTAGTGTCAGTTGTTACTTCTCCTTTTTCATTTCTAATTCTATTGATTTGAGTCTTCTCCCTTTTTTTCTTGATGAGTCTGGCTAATGGTTTATCAATTTTGTTTATCTTCTCAAAGAACCAGCTTTTAGTTTTATTGATCTTTGCTATCGTTTCCTTCATTTCTTTTTCATTTATTTCTGATCTGATATTTATGATTTCTTTCCTTCTGCTAACTTTGGGGTTTT
>NW_006780944.1:757-847 GCF_000442215.2 Lipotes vexillifer
AGTTTGTATTTTTTACAGATCTTTTCTTGTAATTGATATCTAGTCTCATAGCGTTGTGGTTGGAAAAGATACTTGAAACAATTTCAGTTT
>NW_006780945.1:0-8590 GCF_000442215.2 Lipotes vexillifer
GTGCTATACAGCAGGTTCTCATTAGTTATCTATTTTATACATAGTAGTGTATATATGTCAATCTGAATCTCCCAATTCATCATCCCATCCCCCTTTCCCCCCTTGGTGTCCATACATTTGTTCTCTACGTCTGTGTCTCTAGTTCTGCCTTGCAAACAGGTTCATCTGTACCATTTTTCTAGATTCCACACCTATACATTAATATACACTCTTTGTTTTTCTTTCTGACTTACTTCACTCTGTATGACAGTCTCTAGGTCCATCCATGTCTCTAAAAATGACCTAGTTTCGTTCCTTTTTATGGCTGAGTAATATTCCATTGTCTATGTGTACCACATCTTCTTTATCCATTCATCCGTCAGTGGACATTTAGGTTGCTTCCATGACCTGGCTGCAATAAACATTCAGCACTATACATAGTGCTGCAATGAACATTCCTATTTTATTTTTAAATGCATTAAAAATTGTGCTAGTCTCCTTTGCTGTATGGACTTCAAACTGCATGAAATGCAATAAATCTCACTTTAGATTAAAAAAATATATATACATATATATATATAAAACACACCCTTCAACAGGCATGCTTGGCTCTGGGGTTCAATGGTGATAGATAGACGTTGGTCTGTTTCTGCTGGTCTCCATCCCTGTGGGTCCTAACTATAGGAAGGTCATCGATGTGTGATAGCCTGGGAAAGGATGGGGATTCTGGTATTGGGTTTAGGGGCTGGGGCACAGGACCTTGGGGTGCCCATCAGATGGGTCTGGGGCACATCCCACAGCCCCACTTGCCTTTTGTAACCAGGAGAGGCTGCGAGGGTGTTAAGTGCTCAGAGAGTTAACCAAGTGTGGAGAAAATGTTCCCTCAAGCACTGAGGTGTTACAGTCTTGAATGGTGGCTGCTGAGATTAAGAGTTGGGTCAGAGTTGACCCTGCCTGCCTGCCTGGGTAGGAATCAGTGTCCCTCGGAGGAGGTGGGGAGCTGAGAGCTCTGGTGACCCTGCCTGCATCTCCTTTTGAGCATCTAAGGAAGCTCTTGATAAGAGTTGGTGTGTGGATGCCAGGGAGGTCTGGGTCAAGGCTGCAGGATGTGGTGCCTAGAGGAACCCCAGAACCCGGGACAGACCAGGGAAACAGGGCTGTTCCCATCATCAGGCCTAAAAGATGGCTGGGCAGAATGCAGGATGAAGGCTCAAAGTGGAGGGATGGGGCTTCCCTGGTGGCGCAGTGGTTGAGAGTCCACCTGCCGATGCAGGGGACGCGGGTTCGTGCTCCGGTCCGGGAGGATCCCACATGTCGCGGAACGGTTGCACCCGTGAGCCATGGCCGCTGAGCCTGCGCATCTGGAGCCTGTTGCTCCGTGACGGGAGAGGCCCCAACAGTGAGAGGCCCGCGTACCGCAAAAAAAACACAAACAAAAACAAACAAAAAACAAAGTGGAGGGATGTACTGAAAATAAGAAAGACGGCAACAGGGAGTTGGGAGTCTGGACTGGTCCTGGGTCCATGGAGCCTTTTAGAGGTGCTGATGAGCAGCCCATGGGTGGATGAGACCCTAGGAAACCCAGGGCAGGCATTTGACTTTATTTTTTTAACCTTTAGATTTAGGGGCACATTGGTAAATTTTAACAACTGATTCTCTGAACCAAAAAAAAGGGAAAAAAAGCCATGATTTATAGTATTTAGCAATTTCTGTGGTGTAAACACTCTCCCACTGAGACTGATTTCGATCTATCAGCATGAACACAGGCTTAAGTTATACCATTATCTAGTATTTCCACCATATAAATCCAATAGACATAAACAACCTCAGGAGCATAGATGACATAAAACATAGTAATTAGCAAGTGATGAGTTTGAGTATTCATTGTCTTTTTGTATAAAGTATGTTGTAAGTTTACATAATTTATTTTTTAAATAATGGCTGTGTTTAACAATTGGTTTGCCAAAGAGCTGAAAATTTCACAGTCTTATGAGCCAGTATGAGCTGGCTCCAGAATCCCACTGTTGAGACTGAATCTGAGAATAAAACAGCCTGAGTAGCTCCAAGCTGGGAATTTGGGCAGTAGCCAAGACATTGAAAAGTCCAGTTGGAAGAATGAAGTTTTTCTAAGCAAGGCTCTCCACTGAGATAACACAGTCCCTGGGAATGTCATGAATAAAACGGGCCCTCAGTAAGCGCTGGTCCAGGAAATAGGCACTTAACCTTTCCCTCAATTCTACCCCACTGGTTCTTTGTGTGTGATTTTAATACCTTGTATTTTTATGCCCTCATGTACAGTTTTCTGTCGATTTTCATGCCCCTCTTGACAGCTTCGATTTGTTTTACCACACCCTCTACATGGATTTCAGTGTTTGGATGTTAGTTGGGGGTTTTTTCTCTCTTTTTTTTGCGGTACACGGGCCTCTCACTACTGTGGCCTCTCCCACTGCGGAGCACATGCTCCGGATGCGCAGGCTCAGCGGCCATGGCTCACGGGCCCAGCCGCTCTGCGGCATGTGGGATCTTCCCGGACCGGGGCACCAACCCGCGTCCCCTGCATCGGCAGGCGGACTCTCAACCACTGCACCACCAGGGAAGCCCAGTCGGAGGTTTTAAGCTCCTAGATGTCTAGTTCTGTTTGTCGATGGTTCTCAGTCTCAGCCAAATATTGAGATCTCCTTGGAGGCTTTTGAAATTCTGAGGCCTGGGTTCCACCCCACCCCCTGATTTGGAATTAATTGCTCTTGGGTGCAGCCAACAATGGGTGGTTTACAAACTCCCCTGGTGGTTCTAATGTGCAGCCACGCTTGAGACGTGATTCACATTAGTTAATTCATTCACCACATGCTGGCTAGGTTTCATTCATTCCTTAAACACTGACCTCCTCCTATGTGCCAAGTTCCTGATATGAGCCAGGCATTGGGGAAACAGGTGGAGAAGCCATCTTCCCAGCCCTCGAGGACCTCACAGTGAAAGTCCAGTGGGGAAAACGGCCACCAAGTAGAACAGTCTTGCTGTCATTCCCCAACACCCATTGCAAAATGTGGCCACAAGTTCCTTCCATCCCTGCATGGGCATCCCTTTGCAATGTGACTTTGCCAGTCCTTCCATCCAAAGGTGAAGACTACATTCCCTAGACTTGGTCTGGCCTTGAGATTTGCTTTGGCCAATAGAATGTGGCAGCAGTGGCATGTGATAAAGTTTAGGCAAACCATGAAGTTTAAGGGGACCATCCTCCAAAAGACTGCCCTCTCAGATACCAGCCACAAGTTCTGGGGCCCCAGAACCATGCTCACTTCAGACCAGCTGGCTGTGAATTTGGAGGTCCCCAGAACCACCCTCAGGTTGGACAATTCACTTAGAATGACACAGAGCTTAAGAAGATGCAATATTTACTATAACAGTTTTATAACAGTGAATGGATGCAAATTAGAACCAGCCGAAGGGCAAGGCGAAGGGCAGGTAGGGGTTCAAACGCGAAGCATCCAGTCATCCTCCCTGTGGAGTCCTGGCTGGTGTTACTGTCTCCTCGCTACAATACAGGACAATACTCGAGTCTTGCCAACCAGGGAAGCTCACCAAGCCTCGGTGTCCAGAGTTTTTACTGGGGCTCAATCACATACTGCCACATGGCTGCCTTTCAGTTTCCAGTTCCTTTAGAACCTGAAACTGATGTGGCATGTCCCAAAGCCCCATCATAAATCACACTGATTTAAAATTCCAGGAGCCAAAGCCCCAACAGGCAGGATATTGCAGCAGCCTAGAGATTGTGTTCCAGCAGCTGAGGGCAGAGGCCAAACCTCCCTTTGGTTAATGTTAATTCTTCATTCAGGCATCATATAACTTGCAGCTTCCATTAGTACCCTCTCAGAATGTCCCTGTCACCCTATGAAAAAGCCCAGGCTAACCTCCCTGAGGGTGAGAGACCCCTTGGGGGAAGATGTCAGCCTGACAGCCTACACCAACCTCCAGACAGAGTGAATGAGGCTCTCAGGCTGTCCAGCCTCAGTCAAGCCACCAGATGACTGTAGTGACCCTAGGATAGGTTACCAGATAAGATACAGGAAGCCCAGTTAAATTTTAATTCCATATAAATGATAAATAATTTTTAGCATAAACTATTGCCTGGGACATATTTTTACTGAAAAATTATTTGTTGTTTCTTTGAAATTAAAATTTAACTGGGCATCATGTATTTTTATATGCCAGATCTGACCATCCTACCATGAGCGAGACTTAAGAGACCTGCCCAGTGGTGCCCAGTCTGAATTGTTGATCCAGGGAGTTACGAGCGAATAAAATAGTGTTCTTTTAAGACCTAAGTGTTGGGGTGCTTTGTTCCACAGCAACAGATAATGGATGCACCATCCCCAATGGTGAGTCTGGGGATGGTGCATCCATTATCTATTGGAGCTCTCAAACTCCTCCATGCATGAGAATCACACAGAGAGCCTGTCAACATGCAGTTTGAAAAAAACTAATAGCATTTCAGGTTTAACATAGATAAAGTGTTTTTACGTAAAATCATGTGCTTTTCATTTTGTAAAATCTTAGATATTTTTATTTGGGAAATCTTTGTTTCCTTAGGGAATTACATTAGGTATTGTTAAGGTCATCTTCTGTTGAACAGTGGTTAAACCATGGTAATTATACTAGCTAATAGCATATAGTTTTTAAACTATATGCTATTGAAATGCAGTTTGCTGAGGCCTACCTCCAGAGTTTCTGATTCAGTGGTTCTGGGATGGCGTCCAGGGGTCAATTTGATCCAGGGAATAAATCGTTTCATGGCCAGTGATTGGTTCAGGAACGACCACGTGACGCCATTCTGACCAATGAGTGCCGAGAGGACGTCTGCTGAACTTCTAGGAAAGACATTCAAGGCTCTTTTCTTCCTTTGGATCCTGTTCTCTGGATTCGATGCGTGGAGCCACCTCAGCCATCTGGCAGCCCTGAGGGGAGCCAGCCTGGGGCCATGGCCAACATCCTGGGGAAGGCAGAGCAGGGAGAGAGAGAAGCTAGGTCCTTGTGACGTTTTTGATCAGCTGGCAGCAGCCTGCTCCCTGCCCCTCCCCCACTTCTCCTGCTCTGGAGACGGCAAACCCCTTATTGATAAAGCCAAATTGATTCAGGGTCTCTGTCACTGCAACTAAAAGTACCTAAACCGATTTACCAGTAAGCAGTCGCCAGACACCATGACAGATGCTAGAATGGAAATAGACACAGAACCTACCTAACACAGCTCACTGAGGTGCTTCTTGAAGCTTTTCACGGACCGAGCTAGTGGTGACGTTGGGATGCAGATAGTGGGATGTGAGGATGGGCGAGCACACTAACCTTTATCCTTGTGGCCGAGTTTCAAGGTTAGAACGTCAAGGTGTAGGGACCACTTGACAGCAAATGGCAGGAGTGCCGTGTGCATCGGCAGTGCGGCGCTCGACCCAATACTCAATACTCGACTGGATTTGAGGGGAGGGGACTGGCGAGGGGGACTCTCCAAGCTCTTCTAAGCTTCCCTGGAGTGGGGTGGAGGAAGTGGGGCTGCTTCCTAACTACTTTCGAGTGGGGAGATTACTTTTCAGTCTTCGAGGAGAATTAAAAGGGATTTTCGCTACTGGGTTTGCCTTAAGGAGACAAACCCTTGGTTTATTGGATTAGCATCACTGAGGCAGCAACTCATCCAACTTTCCTTTGGGTGCTTCGTGAGCAGGACAGTAGAATCTCAGAAGTACTTGGCCACTGTCAAAACCTTGCTTTGGGGCTGCTAAAGCTTTTTGTTTCTTTGGGGCATGGTCTAAAAAAATAAGGTCCAAAGTCTTGAGCACAAGCCATTCAGATGCCACATCATGACTGACATCATTTTTTCTGGCAAATTATCTGTCCCGGAACAAAGCGAAAGAAGAAGGGAGAACAGGATGAGGGAGCTGGGTGCTTACAAGGCAACTTGAGGTTCAAGGTCAGAGCCTCTGCTGCGGGGCTTAGGGAAATGGGCAAAACAGGAAGTCATCTGTGACCATAAAGGTAATTTGTGTGGAAGCCAGGTGTGGAAGGAGTCATTCAAAAAAAAAATTGAGTTAAAATTCACATAACATAAAATAACTCTTTTAAAGTGAACAATTCAGTGGCATTTAATACATTCACAATGTTGTGCAACCATCACCCCTGTCTAGTTCCAAAACATTTTTATCACCCTAAAAAGAAACCACGTACCAATTAAGCAATCACTCCGCATTCCTCCCTCTCTCCACAACGGCCAAGCTTCTCTTTATGGATTTACCTGTCCTGGACATTTCACATAAATGGAAACAAACAATATGTGGGCTTTTGTGTCTGGTTTCTTTCACTTAGAACAACATTTTCAGGGTTCATTCATGTCTAACATGTCTATGCTCCACTCCTTTTTATGACTGAATGGTATTCCATTTTACAGCTGCATCACATGTTGTAGCCTATATCAGTGCTTTGTTCCTTTTTATGGCTGCATAATATCCCATTGTATAGATGGACCACATTTTTTTAATCCATTCATCAGCTGATGGACATTTGGGTTGTTTCCACCTTTCGGCTACTCCGAATAATGCTGATGGAACTTTCATATACATGTATTTGTTTGAATACCTTTCTTTAATTCTTTTGAATGTATTCCTAGGAAGTGTAACTCCTTATAGGGCAAGCCTAAGCAAGCGGGCACACACACATGTTCACAAATGTACCTGCACACACATGAAAACACACATACATCCAAGAAACCCACTGATGGGGGGGTGGGAAAACGTGTCTCTGCTCTTACACCCCCAAGCTGATATATAAGCAGCATAACACAGGCTCCCACACTTAGTAAAAACAAAATCCCTGCCCCCTATAGTGGTCAGGTAAACGATGGTACATTCAGAAGAAAGAATACGCTGCAGCTCTTAAGACTATTTTGCAATAGACTATGGGATTGTGTTCAGTAGAACAGGCAGAAAGCAGCAGCGTAATATGTAATATGATCACTATTAGGTTAAAAATCCATATGCACAGACGAAGGGCTGGAAGAAAATGCGTGATGAGACTACAGGCTTTATTTTCCTTCCTTGTAATTTTGTATTTTACAAATTTTCTACATTGAAAATATTAGGAGGATTAAATGGGCTAATGTATCAAAAAGACTTAGAACAGGGCTTGTTGTATAGTACGTGCTATATAGATATTTACTCTAATTATAGTGATTTCTGCTTATAATCAGACAATTTTTAAAGGAAAAAATACTTCTGTCTTTCCTCAGGATTGGAGCAAGTGCCATGAGAGGGCGGGGAGGGTATGGCGGAGAGGGCAGGCGCTGGCTCCATGGACATGGTGAGAAAGACAGCTTCCCATCCCTGGCAATTGTCCCTGGATGGGGCAAGAATCCACCCCCACCGCTGAGATCCCCATCCAATCTAGAAATTCTGCAAAGGGGCCTTCGATGTGCTCTCAACAGACTGTTGCTAGGAAAGGTATAAAATAGCATCTGACTGGAGCCAAAGTGACACCTGAGGATGGCGTTAGTCCCAGGGGAGCTGTAGTTTCCAGGTATCCAGGGGGCCGTGCCCGATGAAAAGCACCCAATTACAGGTTTCTCCCCCCAACACCCAGGGCCATGGGGGGGAGGAGGAGGGTCAGCAGGGGACAAGATGGGGTGTGCCTGTACCCCCTGCCTCCCACCCCCTTTCAGGTATCAGGAAGGTACCTGGACGCCAGGTGTCCAGACGCTGTACCTGCATGGCTTTGCCACAAGGGGGAGCTCCGGGCACCACGAGAAACTTGGGAATATGATTATCATCTTCTTACGGCAAGGGGCAATGTTTTAGATGCAGCGGATCATTCCTAACGCGGGTGGTGCAAATTGGGCTAAGGAGGAGCTGGGAGGCAGTTGGCTTAATTTCTCTGCCTGGCCTCAGAACAGGGCCTGAAGGTGGAGGCCTGGCCTTTTGCAGAGACATTTGCTCTTCCCGAGAGAGGCTGGTCTGGGCAGAGTGCCGGAGGCTGAGACGCAGAGACTTCGGGTGCCCAAAGGGGCCCCAGAGGGCCGGGGGGGCCAGAGCTGGTCCCTCCCAGGTAGGCTGCCTGGCTGCCTACAGGCTTCCGGAGGGCAGGCAGGGCAGCGACTTCTGGGGTTAGCAGAGGGCTTGGGCCCCGAGTGTCTGCTCAGCGTTGAGGCCTGTCTGCTGGGGCTCTCCAGAGCCTTCTGGCACACAGCAGCTAAATATCAAAGTGTTTACAGCGTGTGTGGCCGTGCGTGCATGGCGTGTGCTCTGGCTACCCACAGAATGCACGCTGGTGGCCAGAGTGGAATGTTTCTGCCTGGGGCTTTCTGAGGTGAAACTTGACCTCATCTCTGCTATCAAATACCCAGGCCTCCAGCCCAGAACACATACACACATGCATGCACACCTGTGCACACATATGCACAGATGTACACACATACAACACACCTCTACTGGTTGGAGATAAGGTGACAAGAAACTCCAAGATGAACAGAAAAATTTAGAGGCTGGTGCAAAAAGCCAAACCTCCAGGCTCCTGGTTACCTGTAATCAGCTCTATTGAGTCATGACTGAGGCAGAAACCCAGTGATTTTCCTGCTGAC